>NC_060130.1:617714906-618016906 GCF_021461395.2 Schistocerca americana
CTTCAAACCAACCACGAACAATAGTGGCCTGGTGACAGTGGGCATTGTCAGCCATAAGGTTTCCATCGTTGTTTGGTCTCCAAATAGCCGAACGTAATCATTTCCAGTCAATGATCGGTTCAGTTGGGCCAGAGGACACAGCCCATTCCATGTAAACACAGCCCACATCATTATGATGCCACCACCAGCTTGCCTTGTTGACAACTTGAGCCATGACTTCTTGGCGTCTGCGCCGCACTCGAACCCTACCATCAGCTCTTACCAACTGTAATCGGGAATCATCCAACCAGGCCACGGTTTTCGAGTCGTCTAGGGTCCAACCAATATGGTCATGAGCCGAGGAGTGGCACTGCAGGGGATGTCGTGCTGTTAGCAAAGACACTCGTGTCAGTTGTATGCTCCCATAGCCCATTAATGCCAGCCCACTGTCCTAACAGATACGTCAGTAGTATGCCCCACATTGAGTTCTGCGGTTGTTTCACGCAGTCTTGCTTGTCTGTTAGCACTGACAACTCTACACTAATGGCGCTGGTTTCAGTCGTTAAGTGAAGGCCGTCAGTCACTGCTTTGTTTATGGTGAGAGGTAATGCCTGACAGGTGGTATTCTTAGACACTATTGACACTGTGGATCTCCGAATATTGAATTCCACAACAATTTAAGAAATGGAATGTACGTTGCGCCGTTATGTCTAACTCCAACTGCGAGGGCATTTCGAAAAATAAAGATACAATGGCTCGCAGTCCTTAAATAGAACATTTATTTAGAAAACATCAGTTACATCTTATTAACTGGATTATTTGTTACTTTTCGACATAATCACCCCCATTATCCAAACATTTGTTAAGTCAATGCACAAGCTTTTGTATCCCACAGTCACAGAAGGTTGCGGCCTGTTGTCAGAACCACATTTCAACTTCATCTTTAATCTCTTCATTGTCGTGGAATTATTTTCCATCAAGATGTCACTTCAGGTAATGGAAGACATGGAAGTCGGTAGGTGCAAGGTCCAGCCTGTATGGCGGATGGTCTAATATGTCCCATTTGAATTGTTTGAGTAGTGCTTTGGTTACGAGCGCTGTGTGAAGCCGAGCGTTCTCACGAAGCAAGCGGACTCCACTTGTCAGCATTTCCCTGTGTTTGTTTTGAGTTGCCCTTCGAAGACGTTCCAAAGTCTGGCAATTTGCAGAAGCATTAATTGTCTTTCCAGGAGGCATAAATTCCAACAGAAGAATGCCTTGTCTGTCCCAAAAAACAGAAGCCATGATTTTCTTCACTGAAATCGACGTTTTGCATTTCTTGGCTTTTGGTGAATTCGAATGACGCCATTGCATTGATTGTTGCTTGGATTAAGGTGTATGGTGATAAACTCACGTCTCGTCACCTGTCACAATGTTATCAAGGAAGTTATCACCTGCTACAGTATAGTGTATCAGGAAGTCGAGTGCAAAGCCCATCCTTTTCTTTTTGCGTTCTTCCATTAACAGTTTTGGAACCCAGTGCGCACACAATTTCCTGTACCCTAACTTGACAGTCACAACATCATAAAGAGTTGTCATTGACACATCCAGTATGATCTGATGCAATTCTTTCCATGTGAGACGTCTATTCGCACGAATTGCTTCCTCCATTCTCCGAAGAAGGGCTTCAGAGATCTCAGATGGCCGACTGTACTTTGTTCGTCATAAACATCGGTCCCACCTTCAGAGAAATGACGACACCATTTCGTTACATTTTGTCGATTCATAATGTTCCCATAAACAGAAAAAAATTTCTTTGTGAATATCCGCTGGTCGCTGACCTTCTGCATGAAGAAAACGTATGGCGGAGCGCACTTCGCATTTGGCGGGATTCTGAATCGGCGCAGCCATTTTAAACACGACCTTCTCCAACCAGAAGCAACGTTCAACTGCCGAACGACCGCGAGGAGAAAGCTAACGGTTCAAGGTTAACACCAGTGTTGCCAACTTGCTCGCCAAAACTCTTCTGTTCCTCTGGCGTACGGTGTATCTTTACTTTCCGAAATACCCTCGTATTATTCCGCGTTCAACATAGTTAATACCCATCGTACGATCATAATCACATGATTCATCCAAATATAAATGGCACTCCGCCAATGCACTGCTATTTTATAGCTTGCGTACTACCGTCATCTGTATATGTGCGTATCGCTATCCCATGACTTTTGTCACCTCTGTGGAATGTCATTATGGGTGCTATGAGACACCGTGTACAGTTATCACTCCGTCTACATCTGCGTCATAAGGATCCAGGCTGATCTATGACCTCCCTAACCCTTCCCCTCAGTTCTCCCCTCCTTTCCCTTCTAGGCCAAATGCCTTGTGTATGAATGGTGGAGTGTTATCCTGACGGCTGATGGCGAAATAAAGGTGTTTGTGTAGGCTCCTCATCACTAAAATTTATTACCAATTTATTACCCTTATCACGATAATTTATCACCCAATCAGGTTACCATGGCGTCCTTATAACTATAATTTACTAAAGAAACCCGATAGAGGTTCTCCTGCCGGTGTATATTTAATTACCTCTGCATATATAAAAATAGATGCTGTCTACATAATCCAGAATCTATAATTCCTAGTAGAAAAATACAAACAAATGAAAAATAGTTCATAATGATGAAATTCCATTATTTTTGTTGGTATGAATGGACGCTGACCAACGGTCTTGCTGTAGTGGTAACACCGGTTCCCGTCACATCACCGAAGCTAAGTGCTGACGGACTGGGCTAGTACTTGGATGGGTGATAGTTCGATCTGCCGAGCGTTGTTGGCAAGCGCGATGCACTCAGTCCTTGTGAGGACAATTGAGGAGCTACTTGATTGGGAAGTAGCGGCTCTGTTCACGAAGACTGACAACGGCCGGGAGAGCGGTATGCTGACCACATGCCCCTCCATATCCGCATCCAGTGAAGCCTGTGGGCTGAGGATGACGCGGCGGCCAGTCGGTCAGTTGGGCTTTCATGGCCTGTTGCGACGAAAAATTAGTTTACGAATGGATTACGAGCTATATAAATTTTTATTAATAAATCACGTCAATGAACAGTACGTTTGACTGTTCCATTCGCTACATAACCGAATCAACTTAAAATAATTTGAAGCAATGCTCAGACTTAGCAGATAAACAATATTTTCAGATTTCTGGTTTGGTGTGTATTTGTACACATTTTCGAAGTTCTTACTCTCGAGCAAGCAACATACAACTGACCATGAGAAAAACGTGGATTTTCGGAATGTAATCTGGCAACTTTGAACGTGTGCATGAAGTTACCATATCTCACAATATTTGTTATTCCAAACGATGTCATTGAAAGCACGAGCTGTATTTTCGAACATTCTGTAGAAAGTGTTTGGACTTCTGAAAAACTCCAGCCACATAAGTTAAAAGTGGTTCTGGGGGCTCAGCCAGTAGTGGGTAATTGACTTTCCTATTGGAGCAGCACGTGCCAGCTTTTACTTTTTGAAACTTCTAATCGCAACAATAAAAGCACAAATTATTCATTGAACCAATGACAACATCGCGATACTTTCTGTAATCGTAGTCTTTATCGCAATTTAACGCCGCTTTCTTGAGATCGATTCTCGTTCTTGATCGACTCTGGCGTGAGTGTTCAGCTTCACGTCGTGCGTCACGCTCTTCAGATGTTGCAACAGTTCTCGAAGTAGGCGCTCGCACTCGTAGGTTTCCAACTCGTGCATCACGCTCTTCGGGTGTTCCAGTAGCTCTTGAAGTAGAAGCTCCGTTCCAGTCAGTTTCCTGACATGCGTCTCGCTCTTCACATATTTCAGCAGCTGTTGAATGACAGACTGTGATTCATACCGACTGCCGACACTGCGTCTCGCTCTTTAGATGTTTCAGCAGCCCTACTGAGATGAGGTGCCCAAAGATAATTTAGTTGTGTAGTGGCACAAATTTCTTTCACCTGCAAGCAAAAGAAGAATGGAATGTCGTTCGCCCATAAACAAAAGAAGAATATTTATTCGTTTTGAAGTCCAGCACTCAACAAAATGAAAATGGCATTTCATTTTAAACTCGGTCACCAATTACAAATCCAAGCTACAATCAATATTTTTTATTATTGAGGACTGAGGCGTCGATAGGATTTTTGCAGTCGATTGAACGTTATAAAAGTTGATACGCTGAACGCCATTTAGTGTCAAGTTACAACAAAGTGGACAGCGCGAAAATATTCATCATGCTCAAATACCTATTTGTACTGATTTTCATGGCGATCTGTTGAATAGTATTGACATCGATGTGCTGCAACACCATCTAGTGGTGATTTACAACCTAGTGGATAACATAAAAAACGTCTAAATGAAAAAATACATAAGTGTGCAAACTATCATGGTGTTCGGTCAAACAGTATTGAAGTCTATTAATCTCAAATGGTTCAAATGGCTCTAAGCACTATGGGACTTAACATCTGAGGTCATCAGTCTCCTAGACCTAGAACTACTTGTACCTAACTAAGCTAAGGACATCACACACATCCATGCCCGAGGCGGGATTCGAACCTTCGACTGTAGCAGCAGCGCGGTTCCAGACTGAAGCGCCTGGAACCGTTCGGCCACAACGGCCGGCTATTAATCTCAAATAGATATCCATCTTTATATACAAGGTTATCCAAGATGGCTACCTCCATTTGTTACCCAGTTAGAATGGACTGTTATCCTATTGACTGGAGGGTATATAAGGGAGTTTATCAAGGATCGTTATCAATATAATATACTCCTCAATTAGGATAATTTACTACACTGCTATCCTTATGGCTAGGATATTTTATAACCTCTCCCACACCTCTTTTCCCCTTTCCCTGCCTCTCCCTTCTACCCTATTGAAGAATAATTATCCCATTGATTCCGTCAGTTATTTGTGTAAGAGACTTTTTTAAACCATCTCACTGCGTAACAATTACACAGCGGAGGGATTGTCATTTATTTTTTAAATCAAGGTACAATCTTGCTACGTAACATTTACGCTGTGCAGTCACAAACGTCATCGTTTATAAACAACTTACACTGATAGCCCCTGGTTTCATATTTAACAATTACCATAGGCACTTTTTATGTGGTCATGCTGAACCACCCAGTGGAGTAAGAAGGAACGGAACTATAACACTGTTTGGATTATATAAACCACAGGTGCGCAACCGGCGGCATTGGTTTCAATCTGGTCAGCAGAAAAATCCCATGTCCATCTAAAGATTTTTTTCCTGCATTTATTTCCCAAAAACTGTATATGAAAAATCAGTTTTTATTTACTGTGTAGGTCGTGATGTTCAAGTATAAGAAATATTGCGTGTGAGAAAGATTATTAAAAACCCCTACACTTTTTCTTGAATAACAATCACATTGAAAAAATAATCTATAACCGTAGGCTGATAAATACATTATTTTACATTTGCCTCCGTGAGCCAGGTCGTTTTCTATCCTAAGATTATTTACCCATATTAGTACGAACGGACCATATGGGTAAAATATTTTTTATGTCTGGTTCACAGCCTAAATTTAAAGCAAACTGTAGGTGTGTCACACGTTTGTAGCGAATGTTATTAACATTAAAATCGGTGTTACAAATATTTGGCAACAGGAATTATAAATAAAGGTGGAGACAAGAATATGAACATTGCACAGCTCTCTTTGAGGATCGAACCCACGACGTTTGGATTTGTAGACTGCTCACTTATCTCAAGAGCCACTGAGCCACATCGAAAGTCTTACTTTGGGTTGATTTCCGAATTTTCCCCTTAGTGCCGTTTTATCTGTACAACGCATGCTTCGAAATCTGTTAAGTCATATTTTATTTATTTACATTTTTGTTTATTTAAGCTGATCGGATTAGTACCGTCAGCCTCTCTTTTACATTGGGTCAAGGTTTCACCCATACAATATTTTTTACATCATATTTCCTAAGAAATAACAATAATTTTAATGTGGAAAATAGTAGTGTAGTGATATTAATAGAATTAAAAATGACTTGAATGTGTGTATGGACAACGTGTATAAGGAGTACTGTCTAAAAAATAATAAAGTTAATAGTGTCAGTACTACCACTACTACTTCTAATGATAATAATAATAATAATAATAATAGTAATAATAAAATAACAGTGATACACTGAAACAATGTAGACATTATTGTTGCCACAGTAGATATGCCGTTAGGTATTTTTCGAAGATGTAGATATTATACAGTTCTCTGATTTAATGAGGGAAGTCATTCCAGAGTCGGGTTCCTGCTACTGAAAAGGAGTTCAAGAGAGCAGCTCAGTGATGGACAGGGACGAAGAAGATGTTACTCTGTTGGAAACAAATGTTTTTGCTATGTTGTTCCGAGAAGAGTGTTAAGGTCGAGGAGAGAGATAAGAGACAGTGTACGCTGATAAGACTATATGGAAATCACTGCGCTTGTCTGCACGTAGCCAGGATAGCTGTGCATGAGATGGTGAAATGTGATAAAGAGTCGAACGTGACACATACATCCAGCGCAGGCGTTTATCACCTCTTCCAGGCGCCGTGAGCTTTCCTGAGGAAGACCTTGCAGGATAATATCGCTGTAGTCAACAACTGGAAGTTTTAGCATTTGCACAAGTTTCTTTTTCAGCTCAGAAGGGAAGAGCTTTTTATATTTCTGTAGGAAACGAAGAGATACTGAGGCCTTCTTGCACACTGCAGATTTGTGCTCAACTCAACTTAGCTTTTCGTCTATTATTACTTCTAGACACTTTTCGGAGGTAGAGAATTTGATATTCTTCTCATTTAATGTTGACTATGTTAAGGATTCCCGATATTTCGGACTACTGGGCCTAGGATGGCCAACTGGGGCCACTTGGGCTTTGCTGTATATTTTGTGCTTCTTAATCCTTTTATTTGAGTAACTGTTTTGGAGGCTACGAGAAATCAACTTCAGCTATGCTTCCCTGTGTTTCACTTTCTTTGCCTCCAGACTTTCTTGATCCTTAGAGAATGTCGTTCCTTTTCTTCCTTGGTCTACTTCTTTCCATTTGCTGACCTTTTCTCCATGAAATCCAGCCATTTTCGTTGCTTCTCAGAAATGCATTTAGGTGCCTATTACGTCCGCTCTAATCCCAAAGTTTGTCGCATCTTTGTCAAGTTCAGTAAAAAATGTAGGTCTGGATTTGTAGATGTTTAGTAAGCTGAAAATCTTTCTTAGCGTGTTGTTGTTCATTCGGTGTGTGTCCATCAAACTGCAGTCTTCTTTTCTCCGTTGCAGCACTTAACTTTTCCGTTTCCTAATAGAGCTCTCTGTCTGATCTTAATTTGCAATCAGCATTATTATTGCTTCTGTCCACCTCCGTGGCTGACTTCCACGCGGAGGACCCATGTTCAATTCCCAGTACTGCCAAGGTTTTTCCTTGCTGGGAGGACTAGACCGGCGTACACTCGGTCATGCGACGCCAACTGAGTAGCTACATGAATAAGGAGTAACGGTTCCATGGTCCTCTTCCCCTCCAGTTGCAGATCAAACATCCTCTTTGGAATTCTTCCCTCATCCATTCTCTTCACGTGTCCATACCACTGCAGAAAAATCAAGACTGCAGTGGTATGGACACATGAAGAGAATGGATGAGGGAAGAATTCCAAAGAGGATGTTTGATCTGCAACTGGAGGGGAAGAGGCCCAGAGGAAGACCAAGAGATAGATGGGTGAAGGGAGTGAAGGAATGTGTGATGAGAAGAGGAGAGAACTGGACGAAGGTGGAAGAGGGGGAATGGTGGAAAGACAGAACACGATGGAGAGGCTTGTGTTCCCGACAGACCCAGCCAGTGGCTGGAAACTGTCCAAGATGATGATGGTTCCATGGTGTCTAAAGCTGGCAACAGCCAGAAGAGCGGTCAGCTAACACCACGATCCCTCGTACCGCATTTAGATGACGCCATTATCTGAGGGTGACACGGCGATCGGTCGGTCTCAGTGGGCCCATCTATGGCTGGAACGGCGGAGCCTTCCTCTCCATTGCTGTTACTGTTAGGTCCCAGTACTTTCCTTAGACTCCATTTTCAGCTTCCTCCATTCTTTCAAGACCACCAAATCTTGTTAGTTGAAGTGTTTCTCCTGCACACACTGTTTCGGGCCAGGCTATTGCTTGGTAGTGTGTTAGCTTTCTCTTTCAGGAAAAATATTTTTTTACATGTGTTTTTTGTCATATGGGATGCCTTATCCATTTTATGCAGTCTGTTTTCTATTACAATCTTTCCTTTTGTACTGCTAGTTATCCATCCTCCTAGGCATTTAAAGTAATTTTATAATTTGTTTTGTTATGATTTCCTTTTTTTTAGATTTTGGAGGCATTTCTGATATTTTTCATCAATATCGTCTTTTAAAATGATATTTTAAGTCTTATTTTGACTGCTTGTTACTGTCTTTCAGTATTTTTTTCCATGATACTATACAGCGAGTCAGTAGTTAACTGAATGTCGTCCACAAAAGCGGACAAGCTATGAAGATTTTATTCAGATTTCTTCCTCGTTGCACGCTCATAGTACTGATGGATTTCGTCCATTCTTTCACCCTCTTCTCTGACGCAGAGTTGAAAAGTAGAGGCGACAAATCATTATTGTATTATTAATCTCCATCATCTCACAGCAGGACACAGTATACCCGAAGTAATTGTAGCTGCATACTCCTTCCATAGTTTCATCATTTATAACTATTTTAGCATCAAATATTGTTTCCCTTGGAACCCCTCCACCTTTGGTTTTCAAAATGGTTCAAATGGCTCTGAGCACTATGGGACTTAACTTCTGAGGTCATCAGCCCCCTAGAACTTAGAACTACTTGAACCTAACTAACCTAAGGACATCACACACATCCATGCCCGAGGCAGGATTCGAACCTGCGACCGCAGCGGACGCGCGTACCTTTGGTTTTGTTTGAGATATCTTCATGTTGAAATTTCTCGTTGTACTCTACAGCTTGTTTGTAGCCAACTGCAGGTTGTCTTCTCCGTGACTAAACATAACTAAATAAATGGGTATTTAAAATGTTATTATTATTTGACATGGTCAAATGGTTCAAATGGCTCTAAGCACTATGGAACTTAACATCTGACGTCACCAGTCCCCTAGACCTATAACTACTTAAACCTAACCAACCTAGGGACATCACACACATCCATGCCCGAGGTAGAATTCGAACCTGCGACCGTAGCAGCAGCGCGGTTCCGGAATGAAGCGCCTAGAACCACTCGGCCACAGCTGACATGGTCAAATTGGGAGATAAGCGATCTGTTGTTTTAATGCTGTGGATTCAGAATAAACCTTAATAGTCATTACCTCAAACGTGATTTTATTGATTACTACTTTCGGCTTATCTACATGCCATCTTCAGATCTGTAATATAGAAAATTGCATCTAATAAGGGAACTTCCCCATCGCACCCCCCTCAGATTTAGTTATAAATTGACACAGTGGATAGGCCTTGAAAAACTGAAGACAGATCAATCGAGAAAACAGGAAAAAGTTGTGTGGAACTATATAAAAATAAGCAAAAATATACAAACTGAGTAGTCCCTGCGCAAGATAGGAAACATCAAGGACAATGTGAGCTTGCGAGCGCCGTGGTCCCGTGGGTAGAGTGAGCAGCTGCGGAACGAGAGGTCCTTAGTTCAAGTTTTCCCTCGAGTGAAAATTTTACTTTCTTTATTTTCCCCAAAGTTACGATCTGTCCGTTCATTCATTGACGTCTCGGTTCACTTTAATAAGTTTAGTGTCCGTGTTTTGCGACCGCATCGCAAAACCGTGCGATTAGTAGACGAAAGGGCGTGCCTCTCCAATAGGAACCGAAAACATTTGATCGCAAGGTCATAGGTCAACCGATTCCTCCACAGGAAAACACGTCTGATATATTCTATACGACACTGGTGACGGCATGTGCGTCACATGACAGGAATATGTTGTCGACCCACCTAACTTGCGCACTTGGCGAATGGTTAAAAAGATTCTTCTACCTTGCCCGATTTAGGTTTTCTTGTGGATGTGATAATCACTCCCAAAAAAGTGATGAAAACATAACAGTTTATCACATAAACTGCAACAAATGAATGCAACAGTTTCACCGCCGCACAGTTTTCCCTGTGCTCTGTCAAAACATATGTTTTTTACGTTTTCAAATGTTTCCGTGTGTAGACCGTCAAATCCTGCATATGTCCAAGCAAATCTGAACATGTCCTGGAATTTTGGAGAGCGACGTTGATTATGTGTGAGTGCCTGAACTTTGATAGTTGCCTGAAAATAAAAAATCAAACTTTCCACTCACGAGAAGACTTGAACCAAGGACCTCTCATTCCGCAGCTGCTCACGCTAACCATGGGACCACGGCGCTCGTAAGCTCACATTCTCCTTGATGTTGCCTACCTTGCGCATGGACTACTCAGTTTGTATATTTTGCTTATATTTTTCATAGTTCCACACAACTTCTTCCTGTTTTCTCGATTGATCTGCGTTCAGTTCTTCAAGGCCTATCCCTGTGCCAACTTATAACTAAATCTGAGGGGGGTGCGATGGGGAGGTTCCCTCGTAAGAAATACAGAAATGTGAATTTCTTTTCCATCGCACAATACATACCAAACCAAAATACACTGATTATTGTAAAAATGTCAAACGGTAGGACACATCGTCATAACTCGTGTGTGCGAGATCGTTTGTTATACAGTCCAATCGGACAGTTATGTAAATTATCCTAAAACAATTTTAAATCGTTACATCAATGTTATAGTGCAAGAATACATAACAAGGAAATTGACGTTTAGACTACAACTATTACCCAGAATAAAAGGTCGTCATATGTGACGCACAATGACAGAATCAGACAGTTTTCATATGTGGACACTGAAATCATTCTTGCCACATTATGTTATTTTAAAGTAACGTCATAAGCAGTGACTGTTATGAAGCCTGTAGAACGAAATACCTCTTCCACAGTAGAAAACATAACTATTAGCCTTCACAGTTGAACATGAACATCATGTGTCAGTCATGAGACAAGCCATGGTAGACCAGGAAATGTCCGTGTTGCGGCAGGGAGAAGACGAACCGATGCATGTGTCAAGGCTTACTGGAAGACAAGCCCTACCATATGACGCTAGTAACTAATTTTTCTCGTAGCATAAATAATGATCAGCTATTATAATGACAACATGAATAATTAATTATGCAAAACAAAAGAGTAAGAAATACTTGCTGAGTGTCAAAAGAAGGCGGTATGAAATTGTTAGAAGAACAAGTAAACACATATACTGCAAATGCAAGTTTAACGAAGCGTAATTACACTTCAGTTGAACTGTAAATAAATGAGAAAGCGTGGGAGAATAGAGGTAGAAGTCTGAAGTACTTTGTCGTATAATAACGCGATACGTAATAGTTAACAGAAAGGCGTTCGGCACTGTGTCGTAATTTTGACATCAATATTCAAAGACTGGGCGTTCAACAATTGTTGGCATAAGTTGCGCATGTTGCTGGGCGCGATACGATCTTTAGTGATCAAGAAGAATTTTTCCAGGCAAAATCGTGTGTTGAGATATTTTCATTTCCACAATAATCGGTTACGACAGATCTGGCTGTTATCTTCGGATCTACAGTATGTCAGGAGAGTATCACAAGCGGCATGACTGTGCAACCAGTATACAAACTGAACCATCCCGCTCAGTCTTTCCTGATGAGCTGTAACCATAACTGCTCCAAGAACGAACTCACCCTCTCTCCTGGCCACATTGTTGGTGCTATGTACTTTCTAATTACTCTGTTTCGTGTTTACGACAAGCCAATGTGGCGCCTTTGTATTAGAAATGGAGTGTGCTCTCCTTTCGGTTGTACGATTCATACAGAGTGGTATTATTTCCAGAAGGTATGTAAAATATCGTGATCTGGTAATTACGTGGCTGTTCAACTTGTATATTTGTTGTACACTTATGCAGACTGTCATAGTAATGTTCTTCTCGTGGCATATTGTAGATCCTAAGATGACAGTTAGACGTATCGAAACCGGTCACCGCGGAAATAAAAATATTCCAACACCCCATCTTGGCTACAAACATTCTTATCTATCACTAATTATATTAGTGTCCTGAAGTAGCTGAGGAATAACAATCAGCAAACCAATACTTATAGTTTTAATAAGAAGCATCACGTGTCTTGGCTACATTTTAATTACAAGACATAAAGTGGTAAAATCGTTCAAAAATGGCTGTGAGCACTATGGGACTTAACATCTGAGGTCATCAGTCCCCTAGGACTTAGAACTACTTAAACATAACTAACCTAAGGACATCACACACATCCATGCCCGAGGCAGGATTAGAACCTGCGACCGTAGCAGTCGCGCGGATAAAATCGTGTCTACTTTAAATATTGTATCAGTACAACCATATACAAGTTTTTGTAAATAGGAAAATGTTAACAATATAATACAGTACATTGATATTGACAAAGTCAAAGATTGTGTAGCTTGTAGCCTGAGGTCTACATATATGAAATAATGTGTGTTGTATGTGAAAAGACGAAACTGGAAAGATGCAACCCAACCCAATTATGAAAATATAAAAAAGAAGTACAATGCATTATATATTTTTGGTAATACACACAAGCGAAAATTTTACATTTTAAAATCAAGTCTTCCACTCTTTGGGTTATTTTGGCAGTCCCGATTTGATGATAACTGTGAGAGAGAGGTGGCCTTAGGAAGGTGGAGCGGCCTGGCACGTTTCCCAACATCCCTCATTAGCATCAGTTTCGCACAAAGCGCTTTCACAGGCGCGCGCGCTAGCTCCACTTACTAGCGACCCTTTCTTCTGTGCCAAGGCGCCTCTCCCACTAACATACTTCACTGCTTTGTGCTGTCACAACGGCTGCAATAATCGTTTGTCTCGTTGTGCCCGTGTGTATGGAACTTGCGACACGGGACACAATTTCTTGTTATAATGAGCGCAGTTTCACGATCCTGAAATCCTTCTGACTGTCCATAAGCTGTCAGTCGTCGTTGTCAGTAGGAGGCTTGCTCAGCTTTCCACAAGAACGTGTGCTAAAAATAGCTTTTGTTAAGTGCAGCAGAACTTTGTATTTTAGTGGCAATTGGTCGGGGAGGGGATGGGGGAGGATCCACAGCCGTGATAATTGTCTTGAATGATTTTTTTTTTTTTTTTTTTTTTTTGCCGGCCGGTGTGGCCGAACGGTTCTAGGCGCTACAGTCTGGAACCGCGCATCCGCTACGGTCGCAGGTTCCAATCCTGCCTCGGGCATGGATGTGTGTGATGTCCTTAGGTTAGTTGGGTTTAAGTAGTTCTAAGTTCTAGGGGACTGATGACCTTAGAAGTTAAGTCCCATAGTGCTCAGAGCCATTTTGATATTTTTTTCCCGCACTGTCTGTTATTGTCGGGATGAACTCATCCTTTTATTTTATACTGTTCACTACTACGTTGTTTCGGTTATAGCGATTCTCCAGCGTCTGCAATACATCAATGCCCTGTGAATTTCGCGACTTAACATTTATATAGAGGAAGTTTAAGGTATTATATAATACTATTTACTTTTGTAGTTGTATCTACAAATTGAACTGATTCTTAGCTCTCACACACACTTTCTCATAAACTGAAGGCATTAGGAAATTATTATTTGCATTTCTGTTAACAAATTTTAGAAAACTTACAACCGAAAAAAAATTTCAAGAAAAGCTATAATGCGAGGCACATAAGGAATAGTCGGGAAATGTGGTATAGAGTTTTCAAAGTGCAGATAATCATGTAAATTTTGTAGAAAACATTTTTATGTACACAAAATACAATTATAAGATTGCTCTCAATTTAAACGCTTAAAAATTCTCTTATCAGTAATCATCATCATCATCATCATCATCATCATTTAAGACTGATTACGCCTTTCAGCGTTCAGTCTGGAGCATAGCCCCCCTTATACAATTCCTCCATGATCCCCTATTCAGTGCTAACATTGGTGCCTCTTCTGATGTTAAACCTATTACTTCAAAATCATTCTTAACCGAATACAGGTACCTTCTCCTCGGTCTGCCCCGACTCCTCCTACCCTCTACTGCTGAACCCATGAGTCTCTTGGGTAACATTGCTTCTCCAATGCGTGTAACATGACCCCACCATCTAAGCCTGTTCGCCCTGACAGCTACATCTATAGAGTTCATTCCCAGTTTTTCTTTGATTTCCTCATTCTGGACACCCTCCTGCCATTGTTCCCATCTACTAGTACCTGCAATCATCCTAGCTACTTTCATATCCGTAACCTCAACCTTGTTGATAAGGTAACCTGAATCCACCCAGCTTTCGCTCCCATACAACAAAGTTGGTCGAAAGATTGAACAGTGCACAGATAACTTAGTCTCGGTACTGACTTCCTTCTTGCTGAAGAGAGTAGATCGTAACTGAGCGCTCACTGCATTAGCTTTGCTACACCTCGCTTCCAGTTCTTTCACTATGTTGCCATCCTGTGAGAATATGCATCCTAAGTACTTGAAACTGTCCACCTGTTCTAACTTTGTTCCTCCTATTTGGCACTCAATCCGTTTATATTTCTTTCCCATTGACATTACTTCCGTTTTGGAGATGCTAATCTTCATACCATAGTCCTTACATTTCTGATCTAGCTCTGAAATATTACTTTGCAAACTTTCAATCGAATCTGCCATCACAAATAAGTCATCCGCATATGCAAGACTGCTTATTTTGTGTTCACATATCTTAATCTCACCCAGCCAGCCTATTGTTTTCATCATATGATCCATAAATAATATGAACAACAGTGGAGACAGGTTGCAGCCTTGTCTTACCCCTGAAACTACTCTGAACCATGAACTCAATTTACCGTCAACTCTTAACTGCTGCCTGACTATCCATGTAAAGACCTTTAATTGCTTGCAAAAGTTTGCCTCCTATTCCATAATCTTGTAGAACAGACAATAACTTCCTCCTAGGAACCCGGTCATATGCCTTTTCTAGATCTATAAAGCATAGATACAATTCCCTGTTCCACTCATAACACTCCTCCATTATTTGCCGTAAGCTAAAGATCTGGTCCTGACAACCTCTAAGAGGCCTAAACCCACACTGATTTTCATCCAATTGGTCCTCAACTAATACTCGCACTTTCCTTTCAACAATACCTGAGAAGATTTTACCCACAACGCTGATTAAAGAGATACCTCTGTAGTTGTTACAATCTTTTCTGTTTCCATGTTTAAAGATTGGTGTGATTACTGCTTTTGTCCAGTCTGATGGAACCTGTCCCGACTCCCAGGCCATTTCAATTATCCTGTGTAGCCATTTAAGACCTGACATTCCACTGTATTTGATGAGTTCCGACTTAATTTCATCCACCCCAGCCGCTTTATTGCACTGCAATCTATGGACCGTTTTCTCCACTTCCTCAAATGTGATCCTATTTCCATCATCATTCCTATCCCATTCTACCTCGAAATCTGAAACATTACTGATCGCATTTTCACCTACATTGAGCAACTCTTCAAAATATTCCCTCCATCTGCCCAAGGCATCCACAGGATTCACCAGCAGTTTTCCTGACCTGTCCAAATACTTGTCATTTCCTTCTTACCTCCCTTTCGAAGACTGCTAATTACACTCCAGAATGGTTTTCCAGCAGCTTGACCAATAGTTTCCAACCTGTTTCCAAAGTCTTCCCAAGATTTCTTCTTGGATGCTGCAATTATCTGTTTGGCTTTGTTTCTTTCTTCAACATAACTTTCTCTGTCTACCTGGGTTCTTGTATGTAGCCATTTTTGATACGCCTTTTTCCTTTTACAGGCTGCCTTGACTGTATCATTCCACCAAGCTGTTTGCTTCATCCTACTTTTACACACTACTGTTCCAAGACATTGTTTAGCCACTTCTAGTGCTGTGTCCCTGTACCTTGTCCATTCATTTTCCAATGACTGTAATTGACTACATTCAACTAACTGGTACCTTTCTGAGATCGCTGTTACGTACTTGTGCCTGATTTCCTTATCCTGAAGTTTCTCCAGTCTTATCCTCCTACATATGGACCTGACCTCCTGCACTTTCGGCCTCACAATCCCAATTTCACTGTAGATTAAATAGTGATCAGTGTCATCAAAGAATCCCCTGAATACACGTGTGTCCCTCACAGCCTTCCTGAATTCCTGATCTGTTATTATATAGTCAATGACAGATCTGGTTCCCCTGCCTTCCCAAGTATACCGGTGAATGTTCTTATGTTTAAAAAAGGAGTTTGTGATTAGTAAGCCCATACTGGCACAGAAATCCAAGAGTTGTTTCCCGTTCCTGTTGGCCTCCATATCCTCTCCAAATTTACCCATAACCTTTTCATATCCTTCTGTTCGATTTCCAATCCTGGCGTTAAAATCACCCATGAGCAGAACACTGTCCTTGTCCTTTACTCTAACAACTACATCACTGAGTGCCTCATAAAAACTATCCATCTTATCTTGATCTGTCCCTTCACAATGCGAATATACTGACACAATCCTAATTTTCTTGCTAGACACTGTCAAATCTATCCACATCAGTCGTTCGTTTACATACCTTATTGCAACTACGCTGGGTTCCATTTCTTTCCTGATGTAAAGCCCTGCACCCCATTGTGCTATTCCTGCGTTGACTCCTGACAGGTAGCCTTGTATTCTCCCACTTCCTCTTCTTTCTCACCCCTTACCCGAATGTCGCTAACAGCTAAAACGTCCAGCCCCATCTTACTTGCAGCCTCTGCCAGCTCTACCTTCTTCCCAGAGTAGCCCCCATTGATATTAATAGCTCCCCATTTCATTACCATTTGTTTGCCAAGTCGTATCTTAGGAGTCCCTGGTTTGTCAGTTAGAGGTGGGACTCCGTCACCTCCAAAGGTCTGAGGCATTTTGCTCTGATTGTTGCCAGCATCATATTTAAATACCAGGGAAGCAGGTTGCTAGCCTTACTTTCCCCGAGTCCTATTGGGTTTTACCCCTAACGGCTGAGGTACTAACCGGTGGATTTGGTAGTCTTTGCCGTATGAGCACAAAGGTGACCACGACTCAGAATATGTCCGAGATGCCCAGCCTTATTCCAAAGTAACTGGTATCCCGACTGTCGGGACCACTTACTTGGCCACTCATACGTTGCCCGTGGTTCGTGAACTAGGACATGACTACAGGAAAAAAAAGTACGTAATACAGAAAGAGCTCAGTTACGTTGTTTTCATACATGTTAGGTCCTGTAACAGTTAACTATTCTTTTTTCTACATCGTTTTTTGCTGTAGAGCACCATCACCCCAAGGAACTTTCGCCACAACCAAAAACACCAACATCGCACTTGCAACATAGGCTAAATGTAATTTTAAACGAGAACAGTTGTTTGGTGGGCAAACTGTAGTTCTTAATAAGTGGCATTATTAATAGTGTCGAGTAGCATTTTTATATTATTGTAAGAATTAACCCGTATTAGAAACACAAAGCTTACTGTGAATTTTTTCGTACTGAGTCGTTAGCTGCTCGGTATTACAGTCCAATGTTGCACAGCAATGTGCAGCAGACGAACCAGCAAGAAATAAGAAATACGGGAATGCTGTGTTGTTCAGCTCCACAAACAACGATATGTAACATTTTGATGTTATCACAACAGCATCTGGTACTATTGGACGTCGCTTTTTTCTTCTTCCTCACCCCCTCCCCCCACCTCGTCTTCCCCTCATTTCTCTTGCACTCATCCAAAAACAGAACAATGTACATAATTTGAGCTACAAAATGTCCTTCATAATTCTGGAACAATTAAAAAACTTTTATCGTCAAATAACGTTTTTTTGTTCAGCGGCCTCACGGGAGTGTAGCGGGATGAGGCCATCGATGTAAATAACAGATGTCACCGTAGCCTTTAGTCTTTGTGACTTACTCGGGTAGCATTTCTAATGGAACTGTTCGTTCAAAAATGGCTCTAAGCACTATGGGACTTAACATCTGAGGTCATCAGTCCCCTAGACTTAGAACTACTTAAACCTAACTAACCTAAGGACATCACACACATCCATGCCCGAGGCAGGATTCGAACCTGCGACCGTAGCAGCAAGGCGGTTCCGGACTGAGCGCCCAGTACCAATCGGCCACAGCGGCCGGCAGAATTGTTCGTGTTCTGCAGAAATACGACGTTGCGAAGTGTGGTTTTCGACCAGCACATAACAATAGGGCGTTTATGGTCTATAAAGCATGATATTGGGTTGCGTAAATCGGATGTCTGCCGTATCCTACGCAGTTGTCACATATCGTATATTGGTCAGACCATCAGGACCGTGGAACAACTGTGTATAGAAGACAATGAGATGACAAAAGTCGTGGTATACCTCCTAATTTCGTGTCGGACCTCATGTCGCCCGGCGCACTGCGTCAACTCGACGTGACAAGTCGTTGGAAGTCCTCTGTACAAATATTGAGCCATGCTGCGTCTACACACCTCCATAATTGCGAAAGTGTTGCCGGTGCAGGATATTGTGCTCGAACTGACCTCTCGATTACCTCCCATAAATGTTCAATGAGGTTAACATCGGGCGGCCTGGGTGACCAAATCATTCGCATGAAATGTCCAGAATGTTCCTCAAACCAATCGCAAACAATTGTGGCCCGGTGACATGGCTGATTGTCATCCATAAAAATTCCATCGTTGCTTGGGAACATGACTTCGATGAAGGGCTGCGAATGGTTTCCGAGTAGCCGAACATCCAAAGGACTCGATCCAGTCCATGTAAGCACAGCCCATACCACTACTGTGCCACCATCAGCTTGCATACTGCTTTGTTGAGTACTTGGGTCCATGGCTTCATGGGGTCTACGCCACACTCGAACCGTACTATAAGCGCTTACCGACTGAAAGCGGGACGCATCTGACTAGGCCACGGCTTTCCAGTCACCTAGGGTCCAACCGACATGGTCACCAGCCCAGGAGAGGCGCTGCAGGCGATGTCGCGTTGTTAGCAAAGCTACTCGCGTCGGTCGTCTGCTGTCATGGCACATTAACGCCAGATTTCACGCAGTCTCCTAACGGGTACGTTCGTCAGTCCGCCTTTAGCCGCGGAGCAGCTCGGACTTGTTTACGTCCCGGCTGCGAACGTTCGCGGAAGAAGCGGTGTTTACACTGTCGTCACTCGCGTGTGTTACTGTTTGAATCGAACGCAATGGCACACAATTTCCGAAAAACCACGATACAGTTCACGTTCTGTAACGAGTATGCACGACCGAAGGCATTCGAAATCGAACGTTTCTTGAGGGACGAAGTGCAACTTAATTACACTGAGGTTATTGGAATTCATTTATCGATCGTGAGCAGCACTCTTTACGTAAAGATGATTGACGACGTAGCATGCGATAAGATCATTGAAGCTGCCAAACGAGGATTCCAGTTCCGACACTCCGATGGTCATATTGGCGAAGTGTTAGTCGCTCATTCGGGCCTGGGCGTGCGTACGATTCGAGTCTTTGAGCTGCTATTCGAGTTACCAGAATCCTTGGTCACTGAATCGCTCCAGCCATATGGCAGAGTTATCAGTCATACGGCCGAACGTTGGGCAAGTTTTAGCACGTATCCAGTGCTCAATGGTGTCCGACAGGTGCGAATTGCACTTACGAAACATGTGCCATCGTACATCAACATCGGCGGCTGTCGAGCTATTGTCATCTATGATGGACAGCCCCGGACATGCTCCGGGTGTGGTGGTGAAGGACATCTTCGATCTGCGTGTATGCAGAGGAGACTCGTGCAACTCCCCAGCGGAGACCTCCAGAATCCGACTACACCAACGTCACTGCCGATGACTTACGTGGCGGCGCTTCGCGGGGAGGTGACGCCGAGGTCGGAGCGCACTATTGAACCGACGCCGCAGTTGATTGAGGCGCCTTCGGACCCCACTGAAGAAGGAACAGCTCCCACCAACCCTCAGTGCCAGACATTACAGGTGGTGCAGAAAGAGGATGAGAGCATCACAACAGGCATGGAAGCTGAAGTGGAACGGCCCCAGGGCGTTGTAGCGGCGGCGAGAGAGCAGGTGATGCAAGATTTGCCAACACCAGAGGCCGAGGTTAGGGCCCGCAAACAACGCTCGCCAAAGCGCCGCAAGAAGCGCCGACTAAACTCTGCGGAGACGCTCCCTTCTCTTCTTGGAAGCCCAGATGAGTCTAACACTATGGAACTGTCTGACTTGGAACCACAAGCTTCGGATGTCGCAGACCATATGAATTCGGACAGTGAAAAGATGTCATGTCGCTCGGAAGACGCATCCGCTCCGGGGCCTGCTACCCCTTCTGCGGTGGAGTCTAATGCTGCGAAAGAACAACAGATGTCACACATCAATGCCGCACAGGAAAATTTGGAGCACCCCAATAGTATCAGCTGGTATGAACAGGACGACGAAATCACCGATGCGGACCATTCTACTGGTGGGGACTCGCATCCGTCCGCATCTCAAGAAACCTAATGCCGCAGGGACTCGTCCGTCGGGCGACCCTCTGCGGATGTGCAAAGGGACTATCGATACGGTGAAACTTTGTCATTTTAACATCATGTGGAGATGACAGCTACTCGACCCCAGGCATACAGAATAGGGACAGTGAATGTAAATACCATTAGATCGACCGTGAAACAGCAGTTGTTTAGGGACATGATATACGCGTCGGATGTGGATATACTTATGGTGCAGGAAATTTACATTCCTGAGTTCCAGGAAGTCCATGAATACATCTCCTACACCTCGCCGCACTCGAACAACGACAGTGGAACGGCGATATTGGTCCGGGACGGGATTCCGGTCCGAGACCTGGCTTATCTACCTTCGGCACGAGGACTGGCGATAACTGTTAATGGAATTCGCATTCTCAATGTTTATGCCCCTTCCGGCACAGACAACAGACGGGCGCGTGCTAGATATTATTCGGAAGAGATTGTGCCCTTATTTACCGGCAGATTCGATCATTTCATTATAGGTGGTGACTTCAATTGTGTTTTAGCGCAAAAAGACCAGACTCCACATTACAATACCTGTCGTGAATTGCCTGTGCTATGCCGGGATCTGGAGTTAAGCGACACCTGGGACATGATTCATAGGAACCGTGAGGGCTATACTTTTTATACCAGTCACTCGGCGAGCAGACTCGATCGAATATATGTTTCGGTTGGCCTACAGGATAAGGTGGTCGACGCGGAACGATGGCCTGCGGCATTTACTGATCATCTGGCTTACATTTGTACCATATCACTCCCTAGGCAAAGTGTGTGGAGAAGCCGCGGGACATGGAAGCTCAATTCGTCACTTTTGGCGGACCCCGAATGTCGTCGGAGAGTCGAGGAGGTATGGGTCACATGTCAACGCCGTCTACCAACATATACCTCCGTGCTTCAATGGTGGCTCGAGTGTACTAAGCCGGCATTAAGAAGAGCTCTCATACAGTATGGTCGGGATAAGACGAGATGGCAACGAGACACTCTTGATTATTATTACACCATGCTTCGTGAGCTGTCCTTCCAGGTGCCGTCTGCAGAACATCATGCGGAAGTTCATCGTGTCAAGGCACAAATCCTATCGATAACGCGACGACGACTGGGTGGCATCCCAATACGGGCAAGATGTCTCGATACCATCACTGGGGAACGTACCTCGATGCACCATGTGTCGCGGGAACATAAACGTTACCGCCGGGCATTGGTAACAGTGCTCCACGGTTTAGATGGCCGTCAACTGACAACACAACAGGACATTGCAAATGAATTTTTAGAGCATTTCCGCCACCTCTATGCCGGTACACCGACGGACCGTCTGGTGGGGGAAGAGATACTGCAACATCTGCAAACGACACTGACAGAGACGGATAAGGCAGCGCTTATGGAGCCACTCACAGAAGACGATATAAAGGTGGCACTCACAAAAGGAGCGGCCCATAAATCACCAGGACCAGATGGGATTACGCTAGAGTTTTATCGAGAATTCGTGGACATGATGATGCCACAGTTGGTGTCGATGTACAATGAGGCGATGCGTCCGGACATGCGCCTACCGTCGGATTTTATGACGGGCTTTCTTCTTCCTATCCCGAAGATGGCGGAGAGTCGTAGTGTTAATCAATATCGGCCTCTCACTATGCTAAACACCGACTATAAAATCTTTGCACGACTACTAGCGTCTCGTCTCAAGCTGGCGATTTCCAGGACAATATCCCCTGATCAGGCTTGCCTAGGGGTGCGAAGCAACATCTCCTCGGCGTTAAGTGAATACCGTGACGTTATCGCCCTTGCGGAAACGTGTAAAATGCGAGCAGCGATGATATCTGTGGACTTCGATCGTGCGTTCGACAGGATAAACCATGACTTCTTGGTGTCAGTCATGAGTCGAATGGCGATTCCTCCGGTTTTCATCTCCATCGTTATGAGGCTAATACGAGGGGCTACATCGAAGGTGATTGTAAACGGTCGGGAAGCGGGCTCGATTCCTATTAACAGCTCAGTCCGACAAGGGTGCCCACTCTCCATGATGCTGTTTGCGATAGCGCTTGAGCCGCTGATGTGTGTTATGAGGCGCTCACTTACTGGGATAGCGCTTAATGAGAACTCTTTCATTTATCGCGCATATGCGGACGACCTGATCCTTCTTGTCAGATCAGGACATGAAGTTCGTCAGGCTGTTGAACATCTAGACTCTTACGGGACGGCGGCAGGCAGTGTCGTTAACATGACGAAATCCAAAATTATGCACATTGGACGGGGTCTGGTAGACGTACCGGGACCGTTCCAGACGGTGGAATCGCTGAGATGTCTGGGGATTACATTTACCCGTTCACTACGGCGGTCAGCGGCGGCGAGTTCTCGGCGGCTTCTGCAGAATGTTCGTCTGACGATACGCAACAACTCACTGAGAGCCTTTGACATGATCCAACGTGTGGCATACACCAACGTTCACATAGCGTCACGAATGCCCCATTTAGCGCAGATCCTACCAATACCGAAGGGTATCGCCGACCGCCTCATGGCTGCCTTTGGTTACTATGTTAGTACTGGGATGTTATTTAAGATCAAATATGATACGTTAACGCTACAGTTCCGGAACGGTGGCCTCAACCTCACAAACGTGCGAAACAAAGCTCTGGCGCTTTACATGCGAGCAATGATACGAAATTGGCAACAAAGAAAGCATACCATAACGTCAGCTCTGATAGAAGCACTTGTTCCGCCTTCGTACGAACCCCCTATTGCGGTGGGCAATATTTCGCCTTCTCTTGCACACATTGCCTCATTTCTTGTTGATTACAGTTATGTTCGTCTGAAAGTCCCTTCAACGAGAATACTCACGACTCGGGAGATCTATAGATGCTTGATGGATCACCATGGCCGCAACATAATGGAATTCAAATACCCGTCGACAACGTGGAACCACATTTGGTGTGCAGTGCATACTCCATTACTGTCAACAGCAGCGAGATCGATGTGGTATATTCTTATAAACCGTAAACTTGTGACCAGGAGTCGATTACATACAATTCATATGGTCGATTCTCCTCTTTGCACCAACTGTGGACTGTTAGCCACGGAAGAACATGGCTTAGTGTGTGGCGCAGCGAGGGACGTCTGGATGCTGACGCGTCGAATATTGGCCTTCCTTCGGCGCACTAACTACACAGAAATCACATCGGATGTACTTTTTCTACCGGACAAGACCATTTTTCCGAATCAAAAGACGTATGCGGTCAATTGGATCGCTGGACATGCGGCGAACTATTTGTATTCGTACGATATTAAGTCCGTGATGGATTATTGGTTGTATTTACAAGAACAACACGAGCTCATACGGAGTCATACGAAATACAGGACTTACTTTTCGAATTTTTTAGGAAGTGTTTTTCACAATCCGCCCGACAGCTGGGGTGTCCCAGAACTGGGAAGACTCCTGCAGCAGAACGACTAGAGACACTGTCAGAAATGGTCAAGATTATATGGCTTTCTGCCAGGTTTATGATGCGACACCGCGTGCTGCAGGGATTTTAATGCAGATGATAACTTCATTTTCACTCCCGCCCGTGACTAGGATTGTCATTTACTTTATTCCTGTTACAAAAAAAAAAAAAAAAAAAAACAAAAAAAAAAAAAAAAAAAAGAGGGCGGCCTTTGCGTTGATTTTATGGTTTTCAAATTGTTTTTGCTGTCTCGATACTTTACTTATCCCTAGGACAGCACAATTGTACGAATAAAGATTGTTTGTTTACCCTGACTTCCTGTTCCCAAAAAAAAAAAAAAAAAAAAAGTGGTTAGCGCGACAGAATGTCAATCCTAAGGGCCCGGGTTCGATTCCCGGCTGGGTCAGAGATTTTCTTTGGTCAGGGACTGGGTGTTGTGTTTCTTGATCAACGAAGATTGGGTGTTGTAAAAAAAAAAAAAAAAAAAAAAAAAAAAAACAAAAAAAAAAAAAACGGGTACGTTCGTCGTAGTCTCACATTGATTTTGGCAGTTATTTCACGCAGTGTTGCTTGTCTGTTAGCACTGACAATTCTATGCAAACACTCGGTCGGCCACTGCGTTGTCCGTGCTGAGAGGTAATGCCTGAAATTTTGCATTATCGGTACACTCTTGACACCGTGGATCTCGGAATATTGAATTCCTTAACTATTCCCGAAATCGAATGCCTCATATGTCTAACTCCAACTACCATTCCGCATTCAAAGTCTGTTAATTCCCGTCGTAGTCTAGCGGTTCTAGGCGCTCAGTCCGGAACCGCGCGACTGCTACAGTCGCAGGCTCGAATCCTGCCTCGGGCATGGATGTGTGTGATGTCCTTAGGTTAGTTAGGTTTAAGTAGTTCTAAGTTCTAGGGGACTGATGACAACAGATGTTAAGTCCCATAGTGCTCAGAGCCATTTGAACCTTTTGAACTCCCGTCATACGGCCATAATCACGTCGGAAACCTTTTCACATGAATCATCTGAGTACAAACGACAGCTCCACCAATGCACTCCAATTTTATAGCTTGTGTGCCGACACTACCGCCGTCTGTAAATGTGCATATGGCTGTCCGATTACTTGTCGCCTCAGTGTATAAGCGTTATTCACGCTTTCAACAGCTGATCAAGCTGTACTAAAACATTGCCATGGTACCGGTAATCGTATGTATTATAACAACACAGATATTTTCCAGCTATTGAGGTAGTGCTGTAAAGGAAGCCGTTCAGATTATATTAGCAAGTGACCTTACAAAGAGCGGCGTAGGTTTTTCTTGAATTCTGCCCGCTCCGTGTTCAAACAAGAGAGTGACAGAGTTAAAGCAACTTGCTCACCCACTGCTAGCTAATATTCACTATCGATAACCTCTGGCGTTGGTTACCTTTCGTTGTGTGGTGGCGCTAATTGTGTACGGTCTGTGTGTTTTTGGCTCTGAGCACTATGCGACTTAACTTCTGAGGTCATCAGTCGCCTAGAACTTAGAACTAATTAAACCTAACTAACCTAAGGACATCACACACATCCATGCCCGAGGCAGGATTCGAACCTGCGACCGTAGCGGTCGCGCGGTTCCAGACTGAAGCGCCTAGAACCGCTCGGCCACTTCGGCCGGCCCTGTGTGTTTTTTCTCTTTCTGCATGTTCCGTATTACGGTTCTTGTTCGGTGCTGCCCCGCCTACTAAGGGTCTAAATTTTCCTGTAACAGCGCTGCCTGCATTTGTGCCTTGAAACTGACGATCTGTAAACCTGTCTAAATATCGGGCTTGTCGAATGTGGCACCTGGCTGCATTCTTGTCAATCGTTTTCAAGAACTTATGCACCTAGAGAATTTCAAGTTTAATTGTTCATTCCGTTTGAAAAGCTGCCTGAGGCTGAACAAAACATGCTTGAAACGCAACACAGTGTGTTACATGAAAATTCAAAAATTAAAAATGAGTTGACTAGTAGCAGAGTAACACAAATAAGTATTAAGTTTCTTTTGAAGAGTTGTTTCTTCACATTCTGTGACGGAGTGGACTTGTGATTCGTATTACGAGTCTGCACAAGAACCTATATGAAGATACTTCGTGAAAAGTAAATGGATTATGATCATCATTTCCAGACACTTGCAGCGCCTGCGTGCATGCATCTTCAAATAGCGGGAACAGATCGAGCTGCATTGGACTTGCGCGGCGTTTTGTCAATACAGTTTATTTCCTCTGCAAGGAAATCTGTTATGCTAGAATGTAATCTTATTGCCAGTGCAACATCTCTTGTATGTGTGTCTTTAGCTGACAGTTCATGATAACTATTACTGTATGTTCAGGTTATAAATATTGTTTTTCTGGCCAACGCCCCATTGAGACCAAGCGTATTATACACATACAAAAATGTAAGTTCGGAGAAAGATAAGGAACCTGTGGTATACTCACTCGATGGGGCCAAGGGGAAAGTACAGAAAAACGGCCGAAAGCTGCCAACGAAAAGTCGAGGTTTGTGTTTACGAGGATACAAGTCACGTAGGGATCTTACGGACTGATCGAAATTTTCATTTTCTTCATACTTATAGCATTTGAAGATCAACGTCCTGACATAGATTTCATAAAACAGTACAATGTAATTTCTGACATGAACCTCTTGCCGAGGCGGGGTGGCTTCCGTGTCTCAGCGATACATAAAACCTCACCACCGGTGCAACCGCAACGGAGGGGTATCTGTGGAGGAGCCAGACCAACCCGTGGTTCCTGAAGAGTGGTAACAGGTTTTTCAGTACTTACCGGGGCAACAGTCTGGATGTCTGGTCTGGCTTAATAATTAATTAGAAAATAGCAATGTTGATAACCTGTAAGCATAACGTAGCGAGTTCATTATAGCAGCCAAGACAGACACGAAGTCAACACCCACCACAGTAGTACAAGTTCATATGCCAACTAACTCGGTAGATGTTGAAGAAATTGAAAGAATATATGTTATATGTTGAGGTAAGGAAAATTATTCAGATAGTTAAAAGAGACGAAAATTTAATTGTGATGGGTGGCTGGAATTCGGTAGTAGGAAAAGGAAGTGAAGGAAAAATGGTAGTATAACATGGACTGGGGAAAGGAATGAAAGAGGAAACCGACTGCTAGAATTCTGCACAGAGCATAATTTAGTCATCGCTATCGCTAGGTTTAAGAATCTTGAGAGAAGGCTGTGTATGTGGAAAAGCCCGGGGGATACTATAAGGTTTCAGACTGATTATCTCATGGTAACAGAGATTTCGAAACGAAGTATTTTTATACAAATAACTATACAAATAACAGTCATGTAAGTACAAAATTGGATTGAAACTGATCCAGTCGTTTCCGAGTTAAGCGTCTATGTCATTCCATTTTCAATTCCATCTCTATGCGTTGTAGGTGGTTCTTACTCCCACAGGAACTTCGTGCGATTGCACAAATCATCTCACCAAATATTCAGCATAATCGCACGAATAGTATACGAACACAAAGAAGACGAACAGACAAACAGATATTTATTTGTAACTATTAGGTTATGATTCAGTATTTGGTAATTAACATTTGCACTTGATAATAAATAAAGAATTTAAATAAAGGTCAAACAGAATTCCCATTGACGAGAATCGAAACAGGGACTATGCTACTATGAGAACTTAGACGATACAACTCAGTTACCCGCAAATAGTGTTAAATGATGGAAATGTTTCTTATTTAATAGCGCTCGAAAATCTGAGCTTCAGTGGCGATGTTTTCGAATTTTTGTTGTGAGAATTGCATGCGACTCCTTTAGGAAACTGATGCACAGGCACTGACCTCCAGTTTCTATTACTATGAAAAAAAAAAAAAACAAAGAGGGCAGTCCATAAGGTCCCCTTCTCAGTCAACTCCACAATCGCGAGATTTCAGAAATGCGATATTTAAAAGAATGAAGATTTCATATCACTCTGCCGAATGTTCCTTCATTTGTCCCATTTTGTGGAAACGATTTTGACGTAACATTCGTTTGATTTCCATAATATAGCAGCTGAAATGAAAGTGGAAAGCGTTTTCATAGGGAGAATGATACTGGTTATTGACGTCTAGTGACAGCTTTGCTTGTGTTATAGTGTCCAGACGTGGGTCGCCTGACCGACCACGAAGCCAAAACACACACACACACACACATCCAAGCACGCACAACCTGACAGTTATGTAAAGCGGTTGAGGATATAGGACGAACTGTAAACAAGAGATTATCAAGTCTCTATCATTGACACAGGCCGGTAAACAGCATATATTTTGAGCTGTAGTTCGAATATTCCGTGTCAAGGACCTTTGGAAATCTCTGGCACCTTACAAAATTAATTTTTCTCTGGATAGCCGACGCAAAAAGCAGGAGGGGGCAACTGATGAAATGTGACATAATCATATTGAAGTACACAACGACAAAGTATTTAAAATTAGTGGAATTCGAACACTCTTTGATCACGATATATACGGATAGCCATACTGTAGGTGCAAGCACAATGGAGGGGTATCTCTTGAGGGCCAGACAAACGTGTGGTTCCTGAAGAGGAGCAGCAGCCTTTTCAGTAGTTGCTGGGGCAACAGTCTGAATGATAGACTGATCTCGCTATGTAACATCAACGAAAACAGCCTCGCTGTGCTGGAACTGCGAACGGCTGAAAGCAAAGGGAAACTACGGCTCTAATTTTTCCCGAGGGCATGCAGCTTTACTGTAGGGTTATATAACGATAGCGTCCTCTTGTGTAAAATATTCCGGAGATAAAATAGTCCGCCGGCCGAAGTGGCCGTGCGGTTAAAGGCGCTGCAGTCTGGAACCGCAAGACCGCTACGGTCGCAGGTTCGAATCCTGCCTCGGGCATGGATGTTTGTGATGTCCTTAGGTTAGTTAGGTTTAACTAGTTCTAAGTTCTAGGGGGCTAATGACCTCAGCAGTTGAGTCCCATAGTGCTCAGAGCCATTTTTGATAAAATAGTCCCCTATTGGGATCTCCGGCGAGGACTACTCAGGTGGATGTCTTCATCAGGAGAAAGAAAACTGGCGTTCTACGGATCGGAGCATGAAATGTTAGAGCCCTTAATCGGGCAGGTAGGTCAGAAAATTTAAAAAGGGAAATGGATAGGTTGACGTTAGATATAGTGGGGATTAGTTAAGTTCGGTGGCAGGAGGAACAGCACTTCTAGTCAGGTGAATGCAGGATTATAAATACAAAATCAGATAGAGGTAATGCTGGAATGGGTTTGATAATGAATAAGAAAATATGAATGCGGGTAAGCTACAATGAACAGCATAGTGAAGATATAATCCCACCCAAGATAGACGCAAGGACCAAGCCTCCCACAGTAAAAGAAGTCTATATGCCAACTAGCTCCGCAGATGGAGAGACTGAAGAAATGTATGATGGTATAAAAGTAATTATTGATATAGTTAAAGACAATGAAAATTTAATTGTAATAGGGGACTGGAATTCGACAGTAGAAAAAGGAAGAGAAGGAAAAATGGTACGTGAGTATGGACTTGGGGAAAGGAATGAAACATGAAGCTGCCTGGTAGAATTTTGCACAGAGCATAATTTAATCATCACTAAAACTTGGTTTAAGAACCGTAAAAGAAGGTTATGTACGTCGAAGAGACCTGGAGACACTGGGAGGTTTCAGATTGATTATATAATTCTAAGACAGAGATATTGGACTTTAAACTGCAAGACTTTTACAGGGGCATATGTGGACTTTGACTACAGTTTATTGTTTATGAACTGTAGATTAAATCTGAAGGAACTGGAGAAAGGTAGGAAATTAAGCAGATGGGACCTGGATAAAAACCAGAAGGTGTTGAGAGTTTCAGAGGGAGGTTTAGGCAACTGTTGACTAAAACGGAGGAAAAGAAAACATTAGAAGACGGACGGATAGCTTTAAGAGCTGACATAGTGGAGGCAGGAGAGGATCAAATAGGTAAAAAGAAAACGTGTAGTAGAAATCCTTGGATAACACAAGAGATATTGAATTTAACTGATGAAAGGAGAAAATATAAAAACGCAGCAAATGACGTAGGCGAAAGGGAATATAAATGTTTAAAAAATGAGATTAAGAAGAAGTGCAAAATGACTAAGCAGGATTGGCTAGAGGACAAAGATAAGGATTTAGAAGCATTTTTCACTAGGGGAAATATAGATACCGCCTGCAGGAAAATAAAAGAGGCCTTTGGGGAAAAGAGAAGCAGCTATATGAATATCAAGAGTTTAGACTGAAAACCAATCCTAAGCAAAGAAGGGAATGCTGAAACGTGGAAGGAGTATATAGAGGTCCTATACACGGGAGATATACTTGAAGGTAATGTTGTAAAAAGGGAAGCGGACGTAGTTGAAGATGACATGGGAGATATGATACTGCAAGAGGAATTTGTCAGAAATCTGAAAGCTCGAAGTCAAAATAAAACCCCGGGAGTAATGATATTCCGTCAGAACTACGGATTGGCATGGAGAGCCAGCCATGACAAAACTCTTCCATCTGGTGTGCAAGATATATGAGACACGCGAAATACCCTCGGACTTTAAGAAGAATGTAATATTTCCAATCCCAAGAAAGCAGTTGCTGACAGGTGTGAAAATTACCGACCTGTCTGTCTAATATGTCACGGTCGCAAAATACTAACACGATTTTGTTACAGAAGGATGGAAGAACTGGTAGAAGCCGCCTCCGGGGAAGATCAGTTTGTATTCCGGAAAAATGTAGAAACACGCGAGGCAATATGACCCTAAGACTTATCTCAGAAGGTAAGTTAAGAAAAGGCAAACATATGTTTATAGCAAATGTAGACTTACAGAAAGCTTTTGACAATGTTGACTGGAATACACTCTTTAAAATTATGAAAGTATCAGGGGTAAAATACTGGGAGCGAAGGCTATTTACAACTTGTACAGAATCCAGACGGCAGTTGTATGAGACGAGGGGAATGAAAGGGAAGCAGTGGTTGAGAAGGGAGAGATACATGGTTGTAAACTATCCCCGATGTTATTCAATCTGTGCACTGAACAAGCAGTAAAGCAAACCAAAGAAAAATTTGGAGTAGGAATTAAAGTTCAAGGAGAAGAAATAAAAACTTTGAGGCTCGCCGATGACATTGTAATTCTGTCAGAGACAGCAAAAGAACTTGGAAGAGCAGTGTCTTGAAAGGAAGGTATAAGACGAACATCAACAAAAGCAAAAGACAAGGGTAATCGAATGTAGTCGGATTAAATCAGATGATGCTAAGAGAATTAGATTAGGAAACGAAACACTTGAAGCAGTATATAAGATTTCTATTTGAGCAGCAAAATAACTGATGATAGTCGAAGTAGAGAAGATATAAAATGTAGACTGGCAATGACAAGAAAACTATTTTTGGAGAAGAGAAATTTGTTAGCATCGAATATAGGTTTAAGTGTTAGGAAGTCATTTCTGAAAGTATTTGTCTGGAGTGTAGCCATGAATGGAAGTGAAACATGGACGATAAACAGTTTAGGCAAATAGAGAATAGAAATTTTCGAAATGTAGTGCTTCAGTGTTGGCGATTAAATGGATAGATCGCGTGAATGATGAGGAGGTACTGAATACAAATGGCGAGACAAGAAATTTGTGGCACAACTTGACCATAAGAAGGGATCGGTTGATAGGACGCAATCTGAGACATCAAGGGATCAGTCAGCAATTTAGTATTGGAGGGAAGTGTGTGTGTGTGTGTGTGTGTGTGTGTGTGTGTGTGTGTGTGTGTGTGTGTGTGGGCGGGGGGGGGGGGGGGGGGGGATGAAGAGGCTCACACAGGATAGAGTAACACGGAGAGCTGCATCAGACCAGCAACAACATCACAGCAACAACATCGATCACAAAATTTTTCTTTATTTTATGACCGGCTCGACGTATGAGGTAAATCATCTGATGCGTCTGTCCTCCTAAACAAGTAAACAAAACATCAAAACCTTTAGCCAAAACAGTAGTCTCTTGGCGGTGCCTTGGCGTCTACACGAAATGTATTTAAATATATCACGTACTTTAAACCAGTTTAACGGATGTGATGTCACGAAAGTAAGTATAAAAACGTATATAGTGGCAGAATTACCCTGCCTGCATATTCGTATTAACTTACAAGAATTTGCTGTGGCTTATGAGATCTGTTAGAAGCAGTATTAGTGTGGCAGCAACTATACCTCAGTACATTATTATATTCGGAATCCTGTTTGCCTCTTAAACACAGCAAAATGCGTAAAATTTTCTTGAAATTTTAAAGGACTGAGAATTTATGTATAAAGAGCTGATTCAGAAACTGCTCTTATATTTCGCGAGTTTATAATATTTTCAAAGTTATGTAGATTTTGACTTTCCGATTTACATTTTAGCAATATTAATTGAGCTGATGCGTTTGGATCACAGTTTTATGTGTTAATCGTGATATTTTATGTGTACGGAATTATTGTTACTTTACACAACTATCATACTGGAATTAGCTACGTAAGTTTCTCCCTCGTCAGTCCTAGTATCCTGCTATGTTCTGTACAACTAAAGACCTCAATTTACGGTTGGAAACTATGGGGCAATGTGTTAAAGTGAGTTCGACATTCGAAATGGATTTCCTTGAGAAATCCTATAACACAATTTCGGAAGGATTGGAATTAGTAAGCGATCAGCAAAATGACGTTATTGTCATCAGTATGTCTTACATAAAAAACTTATTCTATTCATATGGCATAAGATTTTTTATTAGGTTCAAAGTGTTTGTCGTTGGACGTCGCGATCGACTATGCTTCGATAATCGATTGTGAAATTATATCACGTCTTCCAAAGCTGCTTTGAACTTCGGTTCCAATACTGTTTCCCGAATGTCTACTAAATCAACAAACATTTCTTCTCCTACTGCGTCAGCAGATGATGCGACCCCTTGTAGGGGCCATCAATATGTTCTTGGACTCCGTTTCCTCTCTCCCCTGCGTTTAGCAGCGAAATTGGTTTTACGCTGTTGCTGCTGATGATATTGTTTTTAATTTTCTCAACATTATTACGGTTTTTTATATGCTGAACCTGTCCGTCTGACGACTATTTCCTTTTCTATTTCTTTACATTTTTCCTGCAGCCAATTCGCTTTGATTCCTTGTACATCCTGTTGATTTGATTTCTGAGTGCTTTATATTGCTGTATTCCTGTATTTTCCTGAACATTTATGTGCTTCCTTCTGTCGTTTATCACTTGAAGCTTTTCTTCTGTTACTCAAGATTTCTTCGCTATTACCATTCGTTTACCTATATTTGTCCACCGAAGACTGGTCTGATGCAGCCCTTTTTAGCGACATCCACTTCTGTTCAACTGAACACAGGTCTGCCTACTATTGTGTTCACTATCGCAGAATCTAAACCACAGACAACGTCCAATGCGCATCATTACTCCTCATACTCCTCAGTACTTTAGCATACCATTTCTTTACATATTGTTTCTTCCTCATGCTTCTCTTAAACTTCAGCCTTATCTTCATCCTTATTAAATTGTGATATGAGTCTAAAAATGCTGCTGAGTACCCCTTAACAATGCAGTATCTGGTTTCGGAATCTCTGTCACGCCATGATGTACTTTGTAAATCGGTTGGCGTCTTCCAGTGTCTGCAGCCTTTTTCCAAGTAGACTCCCTTCTCTTGTCATTCTTAAAAGAGTATTTGCTACGACTAGCTGAAATTTGTTAGTGAACTTAACGAGTCTTTCTACACTTTCATTCCTACTACCCAGCTCTTTCGTATTCCCCCATAACACTCTCTTCTGTTCGTTCTCCGCCGGCCGAAGTGGCCGTGCGGTTAAAGGCGCTGCAGTCTGGAACCGCAAGACCGCTACGGTCGCAGGTTCAAATCCTGCCTCGGGCATGCATGTTTGTGATGTCCTTAGGTTAGTTAGGTTTAACTAGTTCTAAGTTCTAGGGGGCTAATGACCTCAGCAGTTGAGTCCCATAGTGCTCAGAGCCATTTGAACCATTTGTTCGTTCTCCTAACACAGCGTTACAATTCCCCGTGTATAACATATCCTGTTTGATATCGATCCGCCCATTTAATACACTCACTCTATATCTCTACTTGTGAGATCGGCATGTATACTTGTACCAGTGCTGTTGGCGCTGGTTTGCCCCCGTATCCAATGATAACAATCCGAATAAATTTATTTATTAACTGATTGGCTTATTTGTACTGGCACGGTACGGAGATGTAAGCCTTCCTCTTACACAGAATTCGGCGTTCTTCGCATAGCAACATGATGTACGTCGTTCTTTGTTGTGCTGATATCTAAATATGTTGTGGTGATTACTTGTTTGTGGAGTACTGTAATGTGCTACCACATTCTATGTAGGCCTGTTTATGAGTAGAAGCTCTTCATGCTGAGGCAACCAAATTAGCTGCATCTGTTGTTTTGTCTGTGATCGCGATACATGCTCTAGCACTTCGTTTCCAAAACGAACGCAAGAGACTGTAGCTGTAAGATGGCAAGAACTATGCCCCTTACATGAAGTCATTAAAGATCACCTAACTCACGTTGAGCGAACAGTAGGGCTGAACAAAAATGACTGTCAATGCATAATGCATCTTGTAGAGGGTATAGTATGGATGTATTGGAATAATTAATGTCGGGTGATGGTTTTAAAGTAATTCACACGACACGAAAACTCTGTGGAAATGCGTCGATTTACTGGAGGCTAGTTAATCCCAGGGAAGTATTCAGTGTTGACCATGACCGGCTGGGGAGCGGTGAAGGGAAGTGACAATAGGCAGCTTAGGGCGGCTCAACTCTGAAAAAGCGGTAACGGGGCACGGCCTCCAGCTGCCTTAAGATGAGTGACAGTGAGTGGGTGGTTGACCCCATGCTGGTGTACCTGGAAGCAGACAGAGAACTTGTACACCTGTTGATAAATGTCCATCGTCCCGTTTTCAGTGAAACATGCGAGAAAGCCACGCAAAGCTATGGTGGAGCGGTCAACAGAGGCCAAAATATGCATGTTCATGACTATAGCAACTTCACGCTGAATTCACGGTCTGCAGAGCCTGAAGTAAATCAGGTGAAGAGCGACAGAATCAAATACGCCGGCCTCCGATGGGAACGTAGGACCAAGAATTTTGAAGTACTCTCCTGGGAGTCAGAATTCCAGAAAAATTGGTGTTTTGTGCAGACGCTAACCTTCAAGGGTGGCCTGTGAGGAGCTAAATAGCAGAAGTTGAGAGGAAGGGAAATTTTGTGGGAATTTGTTCACTTCCCAGAGCAGGCATTGGTCGGCGCTGGGAAGCAATGCATAATTAACGCGACTTGCGGTGCAATTGGCGTAAGTGATTTTGCTGGAGCGGAAACCGAAGCGAGGAGTGGACTGGGAGAAGTCTCAGTAGAGGTCTTCCGTTCCCAGATTGCCTAGAGTGCGGACGTGGCACTCTTTACTCAGCTTACCTGAGAAAGAGTGAGCATCTCTGCAGTTTAGGACTTAGCAAATGGAACGATTGAGCTTGGAGATAGAAAGTTTTGGTTCAGCTATGTACTGAGCAAGATAGCTAGGAGTGAATAGACGAGAGCAGCCTTGCAGCACCACGAGGCCGGCCGACGTCCGCACAACGACAACGCCCCGCCACGCTGAATTCGGTGATATTGCACCCACTCCGGCTTGAATTAGGCCACTGATTAATTTGTTGGATCAAGTCAGCGAAGTTTCCACGAGGGTTTCATGGGCCGTGTATTGGGGAATTCTTCTCGCACTTCGCATTACGCATGGGTCAGTCGATAGGAATTAATTTTGATTTATCGCACTTTACTCCACATAAACGCAATTTATTACCACTGCCTTATAGGAGAATCATGTAATGTGAAGATTGAAGGTCGGCAGTTAAAATAAATTAGTGCTAATCGACTGCATCTGTTTTCAATCAAGTAGCTGAAATCCCAAGTCACTTTCTTAATTAATTTTATGTTCAACATTTGCATCTGGTGTTCAATAGCTGAATATAACATCAATGTGCACCCCTTTTTAATTAAAAGTGATCAATTCTGAATCAATTAATGTCAACACTGTCACTGCAGTTCAATCAGGAGTCACAGGGTCTTATTGCTTTCTTTGCGTTATCCGATATTGCGGCAGTTTTGCACTCTCTGTTGACCTGTTAGTCAATTAGCTGGGGTGAACACACGCCAAAACCATATAAGTGACGGATGGGGTGTTACATAGCTGCCCTTCTGTCTTTAAAAAAGACGTTACGTAAATGTTCAAATTCATAGAATAACGCCAACTGGTGCAATGAATGGATGGTATATAGCAAATCCGTTAGAGTCAATAAGTAATTACGAGGGATTGCTGAGAAGTAATGACTCCGAATTTTTTATGCGAAAACACCTAAAGCCTTTTAAATAAAACAAACGTTATTAACAGTCTACATCTTTATTCTTCGTGTCTACATATTTGCAGCCCTTCTGCCGCTAGAGGCCTCCGAATTGTAGCGTGTAACCTGGCGATGTGTAACGTAACCACGTTCGTGCGTGAGAAACATGATACTGTAATCGAGTTCCGAATTCGAAGAGTTCGTCCACAAGCCGGAGCATCCTCTCCTTCAGTATGACAATGCTAGACCACACATGAGTCCTGCGACATCTGCAACAGTCCGAAACCTTGGATTCACTGTCATCTACCATCCTCTATACAGTCCCGACTTGGCCCCATTCGATTTTTATCTGTTTCCAAAATTTAAAGAACACATTCGAGAACTTCACTTTGATAATGATAAAGCGGTGCAAGCAGAGTTGACGTTATGGCTCCATCAACAATGTCAAAATTTCTACACTGACAGTACCAGCAAACTAGTCTCTCGTTGAGAGAAATGTGTTTGTCGCCAGGGTGGCTATGTTGAGGAATATGCAGGGTGTTTCAAAAATGACCGGTATATTTGAAACGGTAATAAAAACTAAACGAGCAGCGATAGAAATACACCGTTTGTTGCAATATGCTTGGGACAACAGTACATTTTCAGGCAGACAAACTTTCGAAATTAAAGTAGTTACAATTTTCAACAACAGATGGCACTGCAAGTGATGTGAAAGATATAGAAGACAACGCAGTCTGTGGGTGCGCCATTCTGTACGTCGTCTTTCTGCTGTAAGCGTGTGCTGTTCACAACGTGTAAGTGTGCTGTATACAACATGGTTTTTTCCTTAGAACAGAGGATTTTTCTGGTGTTGGAATTCCACCGCCTAGAACACAGTGTTGTTGCAACAAGACGAAGTTTTCAACGGAGGTTTAATGTAACCAAAGGACCGAAAAGCGATACAATAAAGGATTTGTTTGAAAAATTTCAACGGACTGGGAACGTGACGGATGAACGTGCTGGAAAGGTAGGGCGACCGCGTACGGCAACCACAGAGGGCAACGCGCAGCTAGTGCAGCAGGTGATCCAACAGCGGCCTCAGGTTTCCGTTCGCCGTGTTGCAGCTGCGGTCCAAATGACGCCAACGTCCATGTATCGTCTCATGCGCCAGAGTTTACACCCCTACCCATTCAAAATTCAAACGCGGCAACCCCCCAGCGCCGCTACCAATGCTGCACGAGAGACATTCGCTAACGATATAGTGCACAGGATTGATGACGGCGATATGCATGTGGGCAGCATTTGGTTTACTGACGAAGCTTATTTTTACCTGGACGGCTTCGTCAATAAACAGAACTGGCGCATATGGGGAACCGAAAAGCCCCATGTTGCAGTCCCATCGTCCCTGCATCCTCAAAAAGTACTGGTCTGGGCCGCCATTTCTTCCAAAGGAATCATTGGCCCATTTTTCAGATCCGAAACGATTACTGCATCACGCTACCTGGACATTCTTCGTGAATTTGTGGCGGTACAAAGTGCCTTAGACGACACTGCGAAGACCTCGTGGTTTATGCAAGATGGTGCCCGGCCACATCGCACGGCCGACGTCTTTAATTTCCTGAATGAATATTTCGATGATCGTGTGATTGCTTTGGGCTATCCGAAACATACAGGAGGCGGCGTGGATTGGCCTCCCTATTCGCCAGACGTGAACCCCTGTGACTTCTTTCTGTGGGGACACTTGAAAGACCAGGTGTACCGCCAGAATACAGAAACAATTGAACAGCTGAAGCAGTACATCGCATCTGCATGTGAAGCCATTCCGCCAGACACGTTGTCAAAGGTTTCGGGTAATTTCATTCAGAGACTACGCCATATTATTGCTACGCATGGTGGATATGTGGAAAATATCGTACTATAGAGTTTCCCAGACCGCAGCGCCATCTGTTGTTGAAAATTGTAACTACTGTAATTTCGAAAGTTTGTCTGCCTGAAAATGTACTGTTGTCCCAAGCATATTGCAATAAACGGTGTATTTCTATCGCTGCTCGTTTAGTTTTTATTGCCGTTTCAAATATACCGGTCATTTTTGAAACACCCTGTATATGTAGACATGAAGAATGTAGCTGTAGAATGTTAATAATGTTTGTTTTATTTAAAAAGCCTTAAGAGTTTTGACATAAAAATACCGGATGCATTACTTATCACACGACATCGTAAAAATCGCTTATCCTTGGAGTAGCGATCTTTAATGGGTAACTTAAATGTAATAACTGTAAATTTCCAGAGCAGGTAGTAATCTCTCTAAACTATTCCCAATTCTGCTTTCGTCCCATTAAGTGTGACACCGATGACACACTTATTTAAATTAACTCTAATGTTGCAAATAAATACCGGAAATCTGTTCCGATAATCTTGCTGCTATAAAAAAAGGTACAAATTTTAGGAGCTCTTGATATTTACTATTCTCTTACACAAAAGACTTTTTAGTGTAGGGAACAACGGCAACAGGAAGGAGATGCGTTATCTCTTGCAAGTCACTGCAAACAGGAAATCAACTATCATCAGAACTGCAGGACGCGAACCTATCCTGCAAGTAGTCAAAAAAGTCCAAATTGTTTGCGGAAGGGATGGATTATGTAGGAATACTATAGTCATTTTCGTTGCAGAGAAGATTATACACTAGCTATCACCAACTGTTCACATCGGCCACCCTGCGTTATCTCAGTATATTGAGTGTGAACTGTAGCTCCCGATGACGACCCTGCTCTCGCAACGGGTACTTCGTGCCAAACTGAACGTGACTATATTTCACGTTGCGTTCATCGTGAAGCACCTGTTATAAGGACTTTCATCTAGTACGAAAGCCGGCCGGAGTGGCCAAGCGGTTCTAGGCGCTGCAGTCTGGAACTGCACGACCGCTAGGGTCGCAGATTCGAATCCTGCCTCGGGCTTGGATGTGTGTGTTGTCCTTAGGTTAGTTAGGTTTAAGTAGTTCTAAGTTCTAGGGGACTGATGACCTCAGAAGATAAGTCCCATAGTGCTCAGAGCCATTTGAACCATTTTTGCCTAGTACGAAATCCAACATTTGGAAACATAAAATAGGTCATGATGTAATGGGTGTTTCACAGTCCATGTTACACACTTCTAGAGGTTATAGAGGCGACTTGGATCAATTTTTAAATAGGAACCCATGTCCAGATGCGTGATCGAACGACGCTACAGAGCCTCAACGTTATGGCCGCCGGAGTTTGTAAATGTATCTATATACAAGATGATTCCGTGATGATGTTACAGACTTTCGAGGATGATGGAGAAGAATAAATGTATCCATCTGAGTTAAGGGTACCCGGTTCGGAAACGAACGAGCCGAAAGTTATTGATACCTCTGACAGTTCAGAATGTTCAAATGGGTGTGAATTGCTAAGGGACCAAATTGCTGAGGTCATCTCATCGGTCCCTACACTTACACACTACATAAACTAACTTATGCTAAGAACAACAGACACACACTGAAGTGTTGGCAGAAGAGCCAACACTGTGTTGCTAGAGGAGGCCGAAATGCACGCGTTTAATTACACGCTGACTGGCGCGAGGTCTGGAACAGTTAAGGGAATTAATAGTAGCAAATAATGTACGTAGTTGATATAATACTTAACTTTAATCCACAATTGGAGTACATCGCTCTTGACGGTACATGTTATAATCTCAATATCAAATGCTATGGCGCCTTGCTAGGTCGTAGCAAATGACGTAGCTGAAGGCTATGCTAACTATCGTCTCGGCAAATGAGAGCGTATTTGTCAGTGTAGCATCGCTAGCAAAGTCTGCTGTACAACTGAGGGCGAGTGCAAGTAAGTCTCTCTAGACCTGCCGTGTGGTGGCGCTCGGTCTGCAATCACTGACAGTGGCGACACGCGGGTCCGACGTATACTAACGGACCGCGGCCGATTTAAAGGCGGTGACACCACATTCCTCCCCCGCAAATCGGCGAACGGTTGTGTTATGAGGCTTCCGCCCGCCGTGGGGAGGACCCCATGTTGACGTATGCGACGAGGTGGGGAGCCTAACAACAGGCGAGGCTGTGCCACCCGCACCCCGGCCATTCGGTCCGAGGGGAGCTAGGAAACGCCCGAAAACCTAGTCCAGGGTGCACGCCAACTTTTGCGGTGTATGCGCCGGTAAAGAGACAGGAGGGGCCGTAGGGTCGACCTCCATCGCGTCGGGGCACCCGACGGGCGAAGACGCCATCTGGTCCGGAGCGGGCAAGAGTTCCATGTCGGAGGACAACTGGTCACGGGAAGCGATCGGCGGCGCGTGACCCAGGGAGGCGCTTGGCGGCTGCAGCGGAGCGTCCACTGCGGGCGTCGCCGGCGGGTGAACAGGCGGCGGCGGCGGCGGCGGCGCGTCGCCATGGGGCAAAATGGAAGGCAGCGTCGGTAACACCTGGGGCCGAGGCGAGCCAGTAGATGGGTCCCCAGGGCGCTGACCGGACGGCACCGTCGCTGATAGCATATGGGGAGCGGCAGAACCCGTGCGACGACAGAGGTGCAGCTGATTGAGATGCCGACGCACCTCACCAGAGGCCCCCAAAAACCAGATACATAGCGCGGCCGAGGCAGCGAAGAATACGCCCTGCGAGCCAACGCCGTGAACCTCGATAGTGGCGGTAGTAGACAACGTCGCTTGGGGCAAAAGCAGGTGTCTGCCGCTGCACAGGAACCTGATGCGGCGGATGTAGCAAAGACATCAGGGTGCGATGAGGGCGACCGTGGAGCAACTCAGCCGGCGAGCGACCATCTCGGGGCTGAGAGCGATACGAGGACAAGAAGAGCAATAACGCGTCCTCCCGAGAATGCGACTCTTTCAACTTCAACATCTGTGACTTGAAAGTCCGGACCAATCTTTCAGCGGCACCGTTTGACTGAGGCGAAAACGGCGCGGATGTCAGATGTTGAATACCATTGGCCTTGCAGAATGACTGAAATTCTGCGGACATGAATTGTGGGCCATTGTTGGAAACAAGAGTCTGTGGAAGACCTTCAATACAAAAGATAGGAGATAACGCTTGGATGGTGGCAGATGACGTCGTGGAAGCCATCCGGACAACAAAATGAAAATTACTGAAAGAATCGACCACAACCAACAATCGAGCATTCCAGAATGGACCAGCAAAATCGATGTGCAATCGTTGCCAAGGGGAAGTGGCCTTCGGCCATGCAAAGAATTTCCGCGGTGGTGCGGATTGTTGTTCGGCACACGCCATGCAAGAAGAGCACATATTCGTAATCGCAGCATCGATTCCGAACCAAGTACAGTGCTGACGAGCAATTTGTTTCGTTCTCACTATACCCCAATGTCCTTGGTGGAGAAGCCGTAAGACAGAGGACTGTAACGAACGTGGGACCACGACCCTGGACTGATCATTATCAGAACGCAACAGCAAAACACCACGTCGTACAAAAGTCTCTCCTTTCGAGCCAAAAATCGGCGAACCAACGGATTCTCGATCCGTGACTTTGACAATGGCCATTGCGTAGCAACAAAACGCAGAACGGTAGCAAGGACAGGGTCGGCAGCTGTGGCTGTAGCTACACGACGAAAATCAATCGGAAACGATTCTACCACGTCATCGGTTTCCGAATCAATGAACATGCAAGCAAGTTCGGAGGAATCGAATGCTCTATCCTCAGCAACAGGCAAACGGGACAACGCATCAGCGTTTCCGTGTTTAGCAGTGGACCGATACAAGATATCGTAGCGGTACTGCGAGAGGAAAATAGACCAGCGAATGAATTTCTGCGCTGTACGCGGAGGTACAGGCTTGTTCGGATGAAAAAGCGATGTCAAAGGTTTGTGGTCTGTGATGATGGTAAAGTGACGACCATACAAGAAATCATGAAACTTTGTAACACCAAATACGAGAGCCAATGCTTCTTTCTCGATCTCTGAATAATTTCTTTGCGCAGACGAGAGCAATTTGGACGCAAAGGCAATAGGGCGATCATGCGATCCATCTTTGTGCGCAAGCACAGCACCGATCCCGAAATCCGATGCATCCACCATCAACAAAAGGGGCTTCTGGGGATCGAATGGCGTAAGGCAAGTATTAGAAAGCAACGCCGATTTCAACTGGCGAAAGGCGCGTTCGCAATCCGTCGTCCAGATGAACGGAACACCTTTACGGCGTAATCGATGAAGCGGAGCTGAAATGGAAGAGGCCTGTGGAACATAGCGATGATAATAGTTAATTTTGCCCAGCACACTCTGTAGCTGCTTCAAATTCTGCGGCGAAGGCAAGTCTTGTATGGCACGGAGGTGCTCTGGACTGGGATGTATGCCTTGGGCATTGATGACATGTCCCAGGTAGGGTAAGTCACGAGCAAAGAACACACATTTGTCCCTCCGCAAGCGAAGACCATTTAGTCGCAAGACCTGAATTAATGTTCTGAGATTGGCTAAATGTTCTTCTTCCGTCTTTCCGGAGATCACAATATCGTCCAGATAGTTTGCTGCAGTAGGGACCGACGCACAAACAGTTTGCAGATATTGCTGAAACAATGCAGGGGCGGATGCACACCCGAATGGCAGTCTTTTGAATCTATACAAACCAAGATGCGTGTTAACCACCAAAACTCGCTGGGAGTCTTCGTCCACCGGTATTTGCAAGTACGCATCTGCTAGGTCCAACTTCGAAAAATTTTTACCCGGGCACAGTTTGTCAAAAAGATCTTCCGGGTGGGGTATAGGAAAAGTTGCAATCACTCGTTGTGGATTGCCTGTGGCCATGAAGTCCACACACAGTCTCAATTTACCGGAAGGTTTTGGCAAAATTACTAAGGGTGATGCCCAGAGAGAAGCCTGCACACGTTCAATTACACCTTGTGATTCCAAATCGAGTAATGTTCTTGTGACCTCATCACGCAATGCGTGGGGAACATTGGGCGCTCTGAAAAATTTCGGTTGCGCGTTGACTTTCAGTTCCAAATGTGCTGCATAGTTCTTAGCGCAACCTAGGCCTGGTGCAAAAATGTCTGCAAATTCTTCGCATAGGCGAGAAACACTGGCTGAAGGGACAGTCTGGTTCACTGAGAGGACCTGATTTACTATAGACAAGTTAAACAACTGAAGTCAATCTAAACCAAACAAGTTCACTGCAGAAGAAGAACAAAGGACGTAAAAAGACACTAGTTTTGTTTGTCCCTTGTATGTTGCAAGAAGGCTGCACTGTCATAACACAGGGATATCCTGACCGGAATAACTATTTAACTAAACATTTGCGGCATTGATCAACGAAACTGCAGCTCCGGTATCGAGCTGGAATGGGATCACGTTGCCATTTATGACCAAGTCTACAAAAAGTTTATTGTCCTGCTGACGACAAGAGCGACTGTCTTGTGCAACGTGAACAGACACTGGTACAGAAGCACTTGCGACTTGACGGGATTTCTGGCGACGGCGACGCACACTTTTGTGGGACGAACACAGTCACTGTTAGAGAGAGTGTCACTGGGCGGAGTGGAATTAACGACATGAATTTCCATGGGCGAAGGTTCACGAGCCCGAGTATTCTTGGTTCGATTCCGATTCCGGCGTGAAGCAAAGGGCCTGGAATGGTTGTGAGTGTCCGATCTGAGCTTTTTCTGGCAAACACTCTGAACATGTCCTTTTTTATTATAGAAAAAGCAAATAGCTTGGCGTGACGGGCAATTCTCACGCGAATGTCTAGTTGCACACCGCGGGCATGATTTTAGCACTGCATTTGCTTGCTGGCGCGGCACATGTGGCTGCGTGGACGGGCGCGAGGGCTGTTTACCGTTCCGTGCAGCGCGCCCAGCGGGCCGGTTAACGTGACACACGGCTGGCGAAGTTGCAAATGATTCCTAACCAAAGTCAAGTGTGTCCTGCCGATCCAATGTGTCCATCACTTGGTGAAGGGAGGGACTGACTAGTTTCAAAATCTGTTCCCTGATACGAACATCAGAAACGTTCTGTGCAATTGCATCACGCACCATAGTATCCGAATAAGGGAGTCCACATTCACACTCAAAAGCACAATCCCTAGTAAGGCCTTGCAAAGTTGCAACCCACTCCCGATTAGTTTGACCGGCCGTACGTTTTGTACGAAAGAAAGTATACCTTTTTGCAACTACATTGACTGATATGCACCTAATGCAGACAAAATTTCGTTGTAGGAGAGAGTTGCTACGTCGCGTTGGGGAAATAATTTCACTATCACTCGGTACGTCTGGACGCCGACACACGACAATAAGTGAGGCTGCCGCTCATTACCTTGAATTCTGTAGGCGGCGAGATGGAATCCAAATTGGCGTGACCACTCCGTCCAGCTTTCCAGTGCCGCATCAAAAGGACGAAAAGGTGGTGCAACAGCATGTTGTGGCTGCGGTAGCGGTGGAGCGGCGGCTGCCGCATCGTTTTGCATTGCATGTTGACCTTGGACGAGCTGTCCAAGGGCATCCAATAAGGCCTGCGTCTGCTGATTCTGCAAGCGATAAAATTCGGACAGTACATCTGGAGATTGTGGCGAAGCCATGACACAAGTAAATTAGAGCAATACGACCGTTAAATCCTCGTTGCCATATGAAGTGTTGGCAGAAGAGCCAACACTGTGTTGCTAGAGGAGACCGAAATGCACGCGTTTAATTACACGCTGACTGGCGCGAGGTCTGGAACAGTTAAGGGAATTAATAGTAGCAAATAAAGTACGTAGTTGATATAATACTTAACTTTAATCTACAATTGGTGTACATCGCTCTTGACGGTACATGTTATAATCTCAATATCAAATGCTATGGCGCCTTGCTAGGTCGTAGCAAATGACGTAGCTGAAGGCTATGCTAACTATCGTCTCGGCAAATGAGAGCGTATTTGTCAGCGTAGCATCGCTAGAAAAGTCTGCTGTACAACTGGGGGCGAGTGCTAGTAAGTCTCTCTAGACCTTCCGTGTGGTGGCGCTCGGTCTGCAATCACTGACAGTGGCGACACGCGGGTCCGACGTACACTAACGGACCGCGGCCGATTTAAAGGCTACCACCTAGCAAGTGTGGTGTCTGGCGGTGACACCACACACACCTATGCCCAAGGGAGGATTCGAACCTCCGGCGGGAGAGGCCGCCCAATCCGTGGCATGGCGCCTCAAACCGCGCATACCTCTGACAGTGGAGTATTTTTTACGGTACTGTTGTTGCTAAGATTGTAGGATAGGCAACTTTCAGAGATGATACTATGGAACAAAACAAGAAGAGATATCTAGTAAACATGGGACTAAAATGCATACCTTAAGAGCTATAAGCACTTATTCAATAGAGGGGGTGTGTTCCACACTAGAGAATATGAACAAGTGCTCACATCTCCTCAGGTATGCATTTTAGAGCCCATGTTTTTCCTTGACTTGGTCCATACTACCACCTCTGAAAGTTGAATAACCTACATTCTTAGCAACAACAGTTTCGGCACATGTATTCCAGTGCCAGAAGCATGAGAATGATTTTCACTTAAAACTTTAGACACGGTCGTTTCTGAACCAGGGACCGCTACCTCAAATGGATACATATACGCTTCTCCATCATCCTAGAACGTTTATAACAGCATCACGCATTCGCCCTATGTATACATACATTTACAGGTGCCGGCGCCTATAACTTTGACGCTCTGCTACGTTGTTGGATGATGATTCTGGACGTGAGTTCCTATGTAAAACTTGATCTGCTAAGTCCCCTCTACAATTTCTAGAAGTCTGTAACATGACTTTTAAAGCGTCCCGTATACTGACGTAAGCTGCCCAACAGAAGTATTTTCTTATATTTTAGGACTAGCATCGGGCAGATGCCCGACTCCAGAGGTATCCGCGTTACCGAATAGAAAATACATTCCAGTATTCTTATCTCCTGTGTACAGGGTTTGTCTCCAGGGACATTTTTATTAAAAAACGCACCGTTTTGGAGCAGCTCTTCTGTTACGAGAGAATAGCACGTTTTGTCCTGTCTGCGAGTAATAAAAATGCCTTCTACTTGCAGTGCTCTTCAGCTTCATGTTATTACATAATTAAATATATTGACGTAAGCTGCTCAACATAAATTAATTTTAATTTTTATGTTTTGAAATAAAAAATAATAAATAAATCTAAAAAGTTCACCCTAATGGGCAGCTAATGTCGTGTATACATACACATCAAGAAATGTTTTGCATCATCTCGGTTGCCAGAGTTCCGGAAAGTGTTCAAAATGGTTCAAATGGCTCTGAGCACTATGGGACTTAACTACTGTGGCCATCAGTCCCCTAGAACTTAGCACTACTTAAACCTAACTAACCTAAGGACATCACACACATCCATGCCCGAGGCAGGATTCGAACCTGCGACCGTAGCAGTCGCGTGGTTCAGGACTGCGCGCCTAGAACCGCTAGACCTCAGCGGCCGACCCGGAAAGTGTTCAGAAAACTGGAACAGAGATCAACAAACACCATTTCCGCCATTTTTATTGCTCATGAAAACCACACATTGCATGTTGTACCACCATACAGCGAGACCTTCAGAGCTGGTGGTCCAGACTGCTGTACACACCGGTATCTCTAGCACGTCCTCTTCCATTGATGCATGCCTATATTCGTCGTGGCATACTATACACAAGTTCAGCAAGGCACTGTTGGTCCAAATCGTCCCACTCCTCAACGGCGATGCGGCATATGTTTTGGTTGGCAGGAGAACCGACATCGGGTTACTAAAGGAGGCCGAAAGGCACGCGTTTTAGCTCACGCAGGCTGGCGTGAGGCCTGGAACAGGACAAGGAAATTAGAATTTAGAAAAAACGGACGTAGCTGGTGGAATACTTAACTTTAATCCATTAATGGTGAACGTCGCTCTTGACGGTACATGATTCAGTATCAATAGTAACTGGTAATGGCGCCTTGCTAGGTCGTAGCAAAGGACGTAGCTGAAGGCTATGCTAACTATCGTTTCGGCAAGTGAGAGCGTATTTTGTCAGTGAACCATAGCTAGCAAAGTCGGTTGTACAACTGGGCGAGTGCTACGAAGTCTCTCTAGACCTGCCGTGTGGCGGCGCTCGGTCTGCAATCACTGATAGTGGCGACACGCGGGTCCGACGTATACTAACGGACCTCGGCCGATTTAAAGGCTACCACCTAGCAAGTGTGGTGTCTGGCGGTGACACCACATTCCTCCCCCGCAAATCGGCGTACGGTTGTGGCATAAGGCTTCCGCCCGCCGTGGGGAGGACCCCATGTTGACGTATGCGACGAGGTGGGGAGCCTAACAACAGGCGAGGCTGTGCCACCCGCACCCCGGCATTCGGACCGCGGGGAGCTAGGAAACGCCTGAAAACCTGCTCCAGGGTGAACGTCAACATGCGGTGTATGCGCCCGCAGAGAGTCAGGAGGGGCCGAAGGGTAGACCTCCATCGGGCCGGAGCACCCGACGGGCGAAGACGACATTTGGTCCGGAGCGGGCACAAGTTCCATGTCGGAGGACAACTGGTCACGGGAAGCGATCGGCGGCGCGTGACCCAGGGAGGCGCCCGGCGGTTGCAGCGACGCGTCCACTGCGGGCGTCGCCGGCGGGAGAACAGGCGGCGGCAGCGGCGGCGTGTCGCCATGGGGCAAAATGGAAGGCAGCGTCGGTAACACCTGGGGCCGAGGCGAGCCAGTAGATGGGTCCCCAGGGCGCTGACCGGACGGCACCGTCGCTGAAAGCAGACGGGGAGTGGCAGATCCCGTGCGACGACAGAGGTGCAGCTGATTGAGATGCCGACGCACCTCACCAGAGGCCCCCAAAACCAGATACATAGCGCGGCTGAGGCAGCGAAGAATGCGCCCTTCGAGCCAACGCCGTGAACCTCGATAGTGGCGGTAGTATACAACGTCGCCTGGGGCAAAAGCAGGTGTCTGCCGCTGCACAGGAACCTGATGCGGCGGATGTAGCAAAGACATCAGGGTGCGATGAGGGCGACCGTGGAGCAACTCAGCCGGCGAGCGACCATCTCGGGGCTGAGAGTGATACGAGGACAAAAAGAGCAATAACGCGTCCTCCCGAGAATGCGACTCTTTCAACTTCAACATCTGTGACTTGAAAGTCCTGACCAATCGTTCAGCGGCATCGTTTGACTGTGGCGTAAACGGCGCGGACGTCAGATGTTGAATACCATTGGCCTTGCAGAATGACTGCGGACATGAATTGTGGGCCATTGTCGGAAACAATAGTCTGTGGAAGACCTTCAATGCAAAAGATAGCAGATAACGCTTGGATGGTGGCATATGTCGTCGTGGAAGACATCTGGACAACAAAAGGAAAATTACTGAATGAATCTACCACAACCAACCACCGAGCATTCCAGAATGGACCAGCAAAATCGATGTGTAATCGTTGCCAAGGGGAAGTGGCTTTTGGCCATGCAAAGAATTTCCGCGGTGGTGCTGACTGTTGTTCGGCACACACCATGCAAGAAGAGCACATATTCGTAATCGCGGCATCGATTCCGAACCAAGTACAGTGCTGACGAGCAAGTTGTTTCGTTCGCACTATACCCCAATGTCCTTGGTGGAGAAGCCGTAAGACAGAGGGACTGTAACGAACGTGGGACCACGACCCTGGACTGATCATTATCAGAACGCAACAGCAAAACACCACGTCGTACAAAAAGTCTCTCGTGGTGAGCAAAAAATCGGCGAACCAACAGATCCCCGATCCGTGACTTTGACAAGGGCCATTGCGTTGCAACAAAACGCAGAACGGAAGCAAGGACAGGGTCGGCAGCTGTGGCTGTAGCTACACGACGAAAATCAATCGGAAGCGATTCGACCACGTCATCGGTTTCCGAATCAATGAACATGCAAGCAAGTTCGGAGGAATCGAATGCTCTATCCTCAGCAACAGGCAAACGGGACAACGTATCGGCGTTTCCGTGCTTAGCAGTGGACCGATACAAGATATCGTAGCGGTACTGCGAGAGGAAAATAGACCAGCGAATGAATTTCTGCGCTGTACGCGGAGGTACAGGCTTGTTCGGATGAAAAAGCGATGTCAAAGGTTTGTGGTCTGTGATGATGGTAAAGTGACGACCATACAAGAAATCATGAAACTTTGTAACACCAAATACGAGAGCCAATGCTTCTTTCTCGATCTGTGAATAATTTCTTTGCGCAGACGAGAGCAATTTGGACGCAAAGGCAATAGGGCGATCGTGCGAACCATCTTTGTGCGCAAGCACAGCACCGATCCCGAAATCCGATGCATCCACCATCAACAAAAGGGGCTTCTGGGGATCGAATGGCGTAAGGCAAGTATTAGAAAGCAACGCCGATTTCAACTGGCGAAAGGCGCGTTCGCATTCCGTCGTCCAGACGAACGTAACTCCTTTACGGCGTAAGCGATGAAGCGGAGCTGAAATGGAAGAGGCCTGTGGAACATAGCGATGATAATAGTTAATTTTGCCCAGCACACTCTGTAGCTGCTTCAAATTCTGCGGCGAAGGCAAGTCTTGTATGGCACGGAGGTGCTCGGGACTGGGATGTATGCCTTGGGCATTGATGACATGTCCCAGGTAGGGTAAGTCACGAGCAAAAAACACACATTTGTCCTTCCACAAGCGAAGACCATTTAGTCGCAAGACCTGAAATAATGTTCTGAGATTGGCTAAATGTTCTTCTTCCGTCTTTCCGGAGATCACAATATCGTCCAGATAGTTTGCTGCAGTAGGGACCGACGCACAAACAGTTTGTAGATATTGCTGAAACAATGCAGGGGCGGATGCACACCCGAATGGCAGTCGTTTGAATCGATATAAACCAAGATGCTTGTTAACCACCAAAGAAAGTCATTCACAAGATGTTCACGATGGGGGCGTGAATTATCGTCCATGAAAACGAATACCTCGCCAATATGCTGCACTATCGGTCGGGGGATGGCATTCACGTATCGTACAGCCGTTACGGCGCCTTCCATGACCACCAGCGACGTACGTCGACCTCATATAATGCCACCCCAAAACAGCAGGGAACTTCCACCTTGCCGCATTCGCTGGTCAGTGTGTCTAAGGCGTTCAGCCTGACAGGGTTGCCTCCAAACACGTAACCGACCATTGTCTGGTTGAAGGCATATGCGACACTCATCGGTGAAGAGAACGTGATGTTAATCTTGAGCGGTCCATTCGGCATGTTGTTGGGCCCATCTGTAACGCGCTGCATGGTGTCGTAGTTGCAAAGATGGACCTCGCCATGGACGTCGGGAGTGACGTTGCGCATCATGCAGCCTATTGTGCACAGTATGAGTCGTAACACGACGTCCTGTGGCTGCCCGAAAAGCATTATTCAGCATGGTGGCGTTGTTGTCAGGGTTCGTCCGAGCCATAATCCGTAGGTAGCGGTCAAAAAAATGGCTCTGAGCACTATGGGACTCAACTGCTGAGGTCATTAGTCCCCTAGAACTTAGAACTAGTTAAACCTAACTAACCTAAGGACATCACAAACATCCACGCCCGAGGCAGGATTCGAACCTGCGACCGTAGCGGTCTTGCGGTTCCAGATTGCAGCGCCTTTAACAGGTAGCGGTCATCCACTAGAGTAGTAGCCCTTGGGCGGCCTGAGCGAGTATTGTCATCGGCAGTTCCTGCCTGTCTGTATCTCCTCCGAGACGCCTGGACACTTCCCTTGTTGAGAGCCCTGCCTGGCACAAAGTAACAATGCGGACGCGATCGGACCGCGGTATTGACCGTCTAGGCATGGTTGAACTTCAAAGCCGACCGGTGTGGCTGAGCGGTTCTAGGCGCTTCAGTCTGGAACTGCACGACCGCTACGGTCGCAGGTTCGAATCCTGCCTCGGGCATGGATGTGTGTGACGTCCTTAGGTTAGTTAGGTTTAAGTAGTTCTTAGTTCTATTGGACTGATGACCTCAGATGTTAAGTCCCATAGTGCTCAGAGCCATTTGAATCATTTTGAACTGCAAACAACATGAGCCATGTACCTCCTTCCTGGTGGAATGACTGGAACTCATCGGCTGTCGGAACCCCTCCGTCTAATAGGCGCTGCTGAAGCCTTGTTGTTTACATCTTTGGGCGGGTTTAGTGACATCTCTGAAGAGTCAAAGGGACTGTGTCTGTGATACAATATCCACAGTCAACGTCTGTCTTCAGAAGTTCTGGGAACCGGGGTGATGCAAAACTTATTTTGATGTGTGTATTTGCAACTTGCAAATGTATATACAGGCTGTTCGGAAATTCCCGTTACAAACTTCTACGACATGTGGAGGGGAATGAGTAGACGATATTTTGAACTGGTAACTATGCCGGGAAACGTACCGTTTCTGTTCTACAACCATTTGAAAACATGTTGGTAACGCAACAACTTTTACGAATAACTGATTAGGCGTGACACAGTACATCACTTGTTTGACTATTCCAGTTATTAAAAGCCAAAGCAATCGATTGCGTATTCCTTGACGGCTTCTCTTTAACGTGATGCAGTATTGTCTTGTCCAGTTCGGATATGCAGCATAGCCTTGGAGCACCACAGTCACACCTACTAACGTTGAAGGCTACCGTTCCGTAAGTGTGGCGAAAAAGATTCGCGATGGAGTAGAACTTTATGGAGATGGATTTCGATAAAGACGACCGTCAGCTCTTCCATTACCATGATCTTCGCGATTCAGAAGGATCATGTAGGTGTATTCTGCAAACGTGTACTTAACCACGATGCTCTAACACTCACAGACACGAGAATGACGCTCGAAAGAGGTGAGAGAGGTAGGATGGACGTCAAATGACATCAGCCAATCCAACGTGACCCCCTCCCCCCACCATGACAACTCTGTTGCATACCTACCTAGCAAACATGTTTCAAAAGGCTGTAGCACGGAATACACCCTGTGTGTGTATATTCAATATTTGCAAGCTTAAGGACTTCAAATACATAAAATATTTAGGTGCAGTTTTAGCATAAATAGTAAAAACAGTAATAGTAGCAGTAGAAAAAATTTATAAGTCTACATTTTTTTACGGTAAGTAGAATCTTTCTTCTTTTTCCCGTCCTTATCCCGTGTTTTCGCGGTGTCGACATATTAATCTGAATTTGAAAGTACTAAAAGTTAGAGGGTGGTCGGATGTCCTTTCTGTCGCCGCCCAATGTGAAACGGAAAATACGAATTTATTCTGTTTACTTTTAGAGGTAAAATCGGACATCGTAGGCAAGATCATAATCTCTAAGAAGTAAATTATACAGTAGGCTCAAATGGCTCTGAGCACTATGGGACTTAACATCTGAAGTCCCCTAGACTTAGAACTACTTAAACCTAACTAACCTAAGGACATCACACACATCCATGCCCGAGGCAGGATTCTAACTTGCTACAGTAGCAGCAGCGCGGTTCCGGACTGAAGTGCCTAGAACCGCTCGGCTACAGCGGCCGGCTATACAGTAGGAAATGCTGCAACCAACCACAAGTTTTTCTAAAATGATTCTGTCCTGCGATTGCTAGTTTCGGGCCTGAGACTATCGTCAGATTACAGCGTTGACTTCTTTGCAAGTTTTACATTTGTTTCTTCCTGAAAAACCCTCCTTTACATATCATTAGACAGAGGTTTCATTTTCTTTTACAATCCATACTTGGCAGGAAATCCTAAGAAATTTTGGTCTTATGCCAAAGCGGTAGGTGGATCAAAACAAAATGTCCAGACACTCTGTGTCCAGACTGAAACAGAGGATGACAGACTAAAGGCTGAAATACTAAATGTCTTTTTCCAAAGCTGTTTCACAGAGGAAGACTGCACTGTAGTTCCTTCTCTAGATTGTCGCACAGATGACAAAATGGTAGATATCGAAATAGACGACAGAGGGATAGAGAAACAATTAAAATCGCTCAAAAGAGGAAAGGCCGCTGGACCTGATGGGATACCAGTTCGATTTTACAAAGAGTACGCGAAGGAACTTGCCCCCTTCATGCAGCGGTGTACCGTAGGTCTCTAGAAGAGCGTAGCGTTCCAAAGGATTGGAAAATGGCACAGGTCATCCCCATTTTCAAGAAGGGACCTCGAACAGATGTGCAGAACTATAGACCTATATCTCTAACGTCGATCAGTTGTAGAATTTTGGAACACGTGTTATGTTCGAGTATAATGATTTTTCTGGAGACTAGATATCTACTCTGTAGGAATCAGCATGGGTTTCGAAAAAGACGGTCGTGTGAAACCCAGCTCGCGCTATTCGTCCACGAGACTCAGAGGGCCATAGGCACAGGTTCCCAGGTAGATGCTGTGTTTCTTGACTTCCGCAAGGCGTTCGATACAGTTCCTCACAGTCGTTTAATGAACAAAGTAAGAGCATATGGACTATCAGACCAATTGTGTGGTTGGATTGATGAGTTCCTAGATAACAGAAGGTAGTATGTCATTCTCAATGGAGAGAAGTCTTCCGAAGTAAGAGTGATTTCAGGTGTGCCGCAGGGGAGTGTCGTAGGACCGTTGCTATTCACAATATACATAAATGACCTTGTGGATGACATCAGAAGTTCACTGAGGATTTTTGCGGATGATGCTGTGGTATATCGAGAGGTTGTAACAATGGAGAATTGTACTGAAATGCAGGAGGATCTGCAGCGAATTGACGCATGGTGCAGGGAATGGCAATTGAATCTCAATGTAGACAAGTGTAATGTGCTGCGAATACGTAGAAAGATAGATCCCTTATCATTTTGCTACAAAATAGCAGGTCAGCAAATGGAAGCAGTTAATTCCATAAATTATCTGGGAGTACGCATTAGGAGTGATTTAAAATGGAATGATCGTACACTCCTGGAAATTGAAATAAGAACACCGTGAATTCATTGTCCCAGGAAGGGGAAACTTTATTGACACATTCCTGGGGTCAGATACATCACATGATCACACTGACAGAACCACAGGCACATAGACACAGGCAACAGAGCATGCACAATGTCGGCACTAGTACAGTGTATATCCACCTTTCGCAGCAATGCAGGCTGCTATTCTCCCATGGAGACGATCGTCAAGATGCTGGATGTAGTCCTGTGGAACGGCTTGCCGTGCCATTTCCACCTGGCGCCTCAGTTGGACGAGCGCTCGTGCTGGACGTGCAGACCGCGTGAGACGACGCTTCATCCAGTCCCAAACATGCTCAATGGGGGACAGATCCGGAGATCTTGCTGGCCAGGGTAGTTGACTTACACCTTCTAGAGCACGTTGGGTGGCACGGGATACATGCGGACGTGCATTGTCCTGTTGGAACAGCAAGTTCCCTTGCCGGTCTAGGAATGGTAGAACGATGGGTTCGATGACGGTTTGGATGTACCGTGCACTATTCAGTGTCCCCTCGACGATCACCAGTGGTGTACGGCCAGTGTAGTAGATCGCTCCCCACACCATGATGCCGGGTGTTGGCCCAGTGTGCCTCGGCCGTATGCAGTCCTGATTGTGGCGCTCACCTGCACGGCGCCAAACACGCATACGACCATCATTGGCACCAAGGCAGAAGCGACTCTCATCGCTGAAGACGACACGTCTCCATTCGTCCCTCCATTCACGCCTGTCGCGACACCACTGGAGGCGGGCTGCACGATGTTGGGGCGTGAGCGGAAGACGGCCTAACGGTGTGCGGGACCGTAGCCCAGCTTCATGGAGACGGTTGCGAATGGTCCTCGCCGATACCCCAGGAGCAACAGTGTCCCTAATTTGCTGGGAAGTGGCGGTGCGGTCCCCTACGGCACTGCGTAGGATCCTACGGTCTTGGCGTGCATCCGTGCGTCGCTGCGGTCCGGTCCCAGGTCGACGGGCACGTGCACCTTCCGCCGACCACTGGCGACAGCATCGATGTACTGTGGAGACCTCACGCCCCACGTGTTGAGCAATTCGGCGGTACGTCCACCCGGCCTCCCGCATGCCCACTATACGCCCTCGCTCAAAGTCCGTCAACTGCACATACGGTTCACGTCCACGCTGTCGCGGCATGCTACCAGTGTTAAAGACTGCGATGGAGCTCCGTATGCCACGGCAAACTGGCTGACACTGACGGCGGCGGTGCACAAATGCTGCGCAGCTAGCGCCATTCGACGGCCAACACCGCGGTTCCTGGTGTGTCCGCTGTGCCGTGCGTGTGATCATTGCTTGTACAGCCCTCTCGCAGTGTCCGGAGCAAGTATGGTGGGTCTGACACACCGGTGTCAATGTGTTCTTTTTTCCATTTCCAGGAGTGTATAAAGTTGATCGTTGGTAAAGCAGATGCCAGACTGAGATTCTTTGGAAGAATCCTAAGGAAATGCAATCCGAAAACAAAGGAAGTAGGTTACAGTACGCTTGTTCGCCCACTGCTTGAATACTGCTCAGCAGTGTGGGATCCGTACCAGATAGGGTTGATGGAAGAGATAGAGAAGATCCAACGGAGAACAGCGCGCTTCGTTACAGGATCATTTAGTAATCGTGAAAGCGTTACGGAGATGATAGATAAACTCAATTGGAAGACTCTGCAGGACAGACGCTCAGTAGCTCGGTACGGACTTTAGTTGAAGTTTCGAGAACATACTTTCACCGAAGAGTCAAGCAGTATATTGCTCCCTCCTACGTATATCTCGCGAAGAGACCATGAGGATAAAATCAGAGAGATTAGAACCCACACAGAAGCATACCGACAATCCTTCTTTCCACGAACAATACGAGACTGGAATAGAAGGGAGAACCGATAGAGGTACTCCAGGTACCCTCCGCCACACACCGTCAGGTGGTTTACGGAGTATGGATGTAGATGTAGATTTAGTTCAGATGTCTTATAATATATAAAGGAGGTTTAATTTTCTTATACAATCCGCACTTTATTTAGTTAAGTCATCTTATTGAACGTAAAGGAGGGCATTTCGGGAAGACAAAAATTTAAAACTTGCGAAGAAGTCAACGCTACCACCTGACAATGGGTTCAGGCCTGGAACTAGTAATAAAACAATAAAATAAATTTAAAAAAATTGTGGGTGGTTGTAGTATTTCCTACAGTGTAATTTTCGAAAATAGCTGCGGTGTTTTCCATCCAAAATAGACAAAATAATGTCTCTAAGAAGCGACTTGGAGCGTACTTGCTTCAAACACGATCACGACAAGTAATCTTTTGTCCAAATGCAAACTAAAAAATGTACCATGAAAGTTTTGTTTAGCTACTGGAGGGACATTACCGAGCACGACTGTCTTTCTTATAACTTCGTTCTTTACGACAACATTAACAGCAGTACTTCTTTTTATAAAGGTCACACTATTTTTTTTTATTCGGTAATCCACTTCCACTTCTCTAGACCTGTTCAAAACCGCATCACAGTGTACCACTCACGTAAACATGACGTTACCAAAATCGCAACACATAACTGACTTTGACTCTCCTGTATTAGGACAGAGCGCGGATACCACAATCCGTCCACTACTTGCTGGATTTGACAGTAAACAAATGGAGATCAAAAAATGCACACCCGCCATGGACGAGTAGCACTTCTATATTCTTTCTATCGGTGTACTGTGTACTCACACCAACATTCAACTGAAGACGGTTGACTGAATGACCAGAGTGCACTTTACTTGTGTTTCCCTTCAGGAAGCCCACTGGTTCCGGTATGATACTACGTGTGACGCTAACGCAAGAAGTTTTCCCCTCATCTGTGCCCGTTAGCCGTATTCCGTTGCATATTCTTGACAGCCAGGACAGGAAAACCACACCAGCTTCCTGCTCAGTGCTGACACAATGGGCACAGAGAAGTAGCTGGTTTTCCCTTTCCCTTTTCACATGGTGCAGTATGGAGCACGGAAACGACGGACATTCGTCTCCCAGAATACGGCGAAACTGTTGATAAGAGCTGTGACCTACGTAACAACGAAACTTTGCCAGATGAGGTTATTATGCCTATCGTCCGTGCAGCATGTGCAAGACTGATAGTAATAAAACCGACAAACTGCAGGGACGGATTCCTGACTAGAAATGGAGGAAAAGAGGTCATATGACCATGGGTCCGGAATTGGACGGTGTGCTCGCAATGACAACAAATAGTCACGGAACAGAGCTGTATCGCATCCACGCCGCAACAGATGTTCAAAGTGGCCTCTATGGGATCCAATGCACTCGTTCACATGTCGCGTCATGGACTGCCGCACTCTTTCGCAAGTTACAGTCTCTCTCCGAATAGCATCACAGGCATCGTGAACACATGTTGAAGGGTCTGCACATCAGGAACTGGTTCAGCAAACACAATACTTTTCATATGCCCACATAGGTAAAAGTCTAGAGAGTTTAAATCCAGTTATACAGCAGGCCATGCTACAGGGCGTTTTTTCCAACTTTCGGGGAAGATGTTGTTCAGTTGTCGGTGAACTGTCATACGGAAGTGGGGTGGCACTCCGTCATGCAGAAACGACGTAACCTGTCGTACTGCCAAAGGCACATTCTCAAGCAGACCAGACAGATTTTTCCACAGGAAGTCCACATACGTTCCTCCGTGGAGGCGTTGTGGATTAATAACCGGTCCAAGCATGTGGTCGCCCAGAATCCCTGCCCACACATTGATGCTGAACCGATGCTGATGAGACGCCTCAACCATTCCCCGAGGATTGTCTGTCGCTCACAGATGAGGATCATGCAGATTGCTGATGCCAGTTTTGGTAAAGGTTGGTTTGTCGGTAATGAGGACTGATGACTGAAATTCCGTAACTGTGATAGTCTGGTTAAAAAACCATCGACAAAATCTTTCCCGTAGAGACAAATCCGCTGCTGATAAACCTTGCACTCGTTGCAAGTGGTGGTGATAGTAGCCGTTGTCATGCAGGATACACATAATCGTACTTTGGCGTACACAATGTTGGCCGGCCACTTGCCTTGAATTTGTACTATATTCTGTACAACTCGGACCTCCAAATCTCGTGTACGCACAGTCCTCTGTCTCCCTTCACATTCGTCTGTCTAAAAGGACCCATGATCACACAAAAGCCCAAAAAGGGCTTGGAATTTTTTGTGATGCGGTTGATGTCTGTGAGGGTACCTGTTTTGGTATAGCCGTGCTGCATCTTGACCGTTTCCATCTGCTTGGCCGTACACAAACACCATCTCGGCTTGTTCCCGACATGAATACCGTACCGTTCATAGGACCTTTTTTCCACCGTTTCCAGTCAGGAATCAGTGCCTGCAGATTGTCGGGTTTATTACTGTTCATCCTGTGAAGTGTGTTTAAAAATACTGAAGGGCCACGTTTCTTACACCGAAACAAGAAAAAATTCCCTTCCTTGACGTCCTCGTTCGACGGAAAACCAATGGGCACCTCAGCCACAGTGTCCACAGGAAAACGACACACACAGATCCTTATCTCTCTCAGCCACCACCTTCCGGCACAAAAACGTGGCGTTCTGAATAACCTCGTCCATCGTGCTAAGGTCGTCTCAGACGCTGAAAGTCTGCCACTAGAACTGAGCCTCCTCCAAAAAGTCTTCTGGGTACAGCCGCGGACAGGTGTCACAGGTGAGGGAGGACTCGAACCTCCGACGGGGGAAGCCGCTCGGACCGTGCAAGACGCCTCAGACCCCTCGGCTGCCCCGCGCGGTGGAACAATTCCAAGACGATTATTGTATCAGCATGACAATACATTGAGGTGACAAAAGTAATCGTCACATATACAGATGGCGATAGTATCGCTTACAAAAGGTATAAAAGGGCAGTTTATTGGCGGAGTTGTCTATTGTATTCAAATGATTCACGTGAAAGGTTTCCGACGTGGTTATGGCTGCACAACGGGAATTAACAGACTTTGAACACTGAATGATGGTTGTAGCTAGACGCGTGGGATGTTCTATTTCGGAAATTTTTAGGGAATTCAATATTCTGAAACCCACAGTGTGCTGAGAACACCAAATTTAAGGCATTACCTGTCACCACGGACAACGCAGTGACTGACGGCCTTCACTTAACGATCGAGAGGAGCGGCGTTTGCGTAGAGTTGTCAGTAGTATTAGACAAGCAACACTGCGTGAAATAACCGCCAAAATTAATGTGGGATGGACGACGAACGTATCTGTTAGGACAATGAGGCGAAATTTTGCTTTAACAGGTTATGTCAGCAGACGACCGACGTGAGTGCCTTTGCTAACAGGAGAACTTCTCCTGTTAAGCTTCTCCTGAGCTCGTGACCATATCGGTTGGACCCTAGAAGACTGGAAAATGGTGATGTGATCAGATGAATCCCGATTCCAGTTAGTAAGAGCTGATGGTAGGGTTCGAATGTGGCGCAGACCCCACAAAGCCATGGACCCAAGTTGTCAACAAGGCATTGTGCTAGGTCGTGATGGCTCGATAATGGTGTGGGCTGTGTTTACATGGGATGAACTGGGTCCCCTGGTCCAACTGAACCTATCATTGACTGGAAATGATTATGTTCAGCCATTTGGAGACCATTTGCAGCCATTTGTGGACTTCATGCTCCCAAACAATGATGTCAGGTCACTGGGCCACAGTTGTTCACGACTGATATGAAGAATACTCTGGACAATTCGAGCGAATGATTTGGGCACTCAGTACACCTGAAGTGAATCCCATCAAACAATTATTGGACGTAATCGAGAGGTCAGTTCGTGTACAACATACTGCACTGGCAACATTTCCGCAACTATGGACAGCTGTAGAGGCAGCATGGCTCTATATTTCTGCAGGGGACTTCCAGCGACTTGTTGAGTCCATGCCACGTCGAGTTCCTCCACTATGTTGGGAAAAAGGAGCTCTGACACTATATTGGGAGGTTTGTTACCTCAGTTCATACCTGTATAATGCAACACCTGTGAGACAATGTTTTGTGGGCAGTAACATTCCTGAAATAGACTGGCCTGACCGTAGTCCAGAACTGAACCCGATGGAACGCCTCTGGAATGAGTTAGATCATTGACTTCAATCCAAACACCAGTGCCGAACATCACTAACCTCTCTGGTTTCGGTTTTTGAAAAAGAATGTCTAGTACCTTCCGCTGCGGAAGTCGAACACGCGGCAGAACAAATGGATGTGGTCAGCCCATAGAGGGCTCCACCTCCGCGGCGGCTATTCCGCGCAGCGGCTCTCGCGCAGCGAGGGCGCCACCGCTAAGCCATGTACAGACAGCAGCCAATAGCCGCTCCCTCCGGTTTCGTATATAGGGACCCGCTCTGCCCTAGTCCAACCAAACCTCCCCTTCCTGTTCATCTTCTCCAGTTCGCTGACGACACCGCCTTCCTAGCCCTTTATCCTACCCTTCAACAGTCCCAACGTACCTTCCAAACCCACCTTGACCAATTCACCGCTTGGTGCAACCAGTGGTTCCTCCGTGTTAATCCCTCCAAGACCCAGGCGATCATCATAGGCCGCACCACCCGCTCCTTCCGCCTCCATGATTTCTACCTCACCATTTATGGCCGTCCTATCCACCTCACTCCTACCCTCAAATACCTTGGCCTCAGACTCGACCGCCACCTCACCTGGACTCCCCATCTCCTTACCATCCAAAACAAAGCTCACAACCGCCTCTGCCTCCTGAAACTCCTGTCCGGCCGGACGTGGGGCCTGCATCCTTCCACCATCCTCCACACCTACAAATCCATGACCCGCCCCATCCTTTGTTATGCCAGCGTCGCTTCGATTTCCGCCCCTCCCCAGTTCTATAGAGCCCTCCAAATCCTCGAACGCCATGCACTCCACCTCGCCTTCCGCATCCGCCTTCTGTCCCCCACGCGCATCCTCAACGACCTCATCCCCTTCCCCCACCTTCTCCTTTTCCTTGAACACATCCGCACACTATATATTGTCCGCCGCCTTGATCCTCCTCACCCCCTGGTGTCTCCCTTCCTCTCCACCCCGAACCAGTTGCTGCGCCTTTACCGTTGTGTCCCTCCCTCTCTCCATCTCCACACCCTCCATCTCCTTTCCCAACACAGCTTCCACCATCTCCCCCTCCCGGATGATGAGCTTCGCCCTGACATCTACCCTTCCTACCAACTCTAACCCCCTCTTCCTGCCTCCTCCTCAGGGCTCCCTCTCCTTCCCCTCCCTCCTTCTGAGCGGCTTTCCCCTCCTACTCCCCCTCCATCTCTTGTGCCTCCTTTCAGTGTCTCTGCGCTCCCTCCTGCCCTGTCTTCTCTTTTCCTCTCCCACCCCACGTGTCTCCTGCCTCTTCGTGAACCCATGGTTGCCCCTCCTCTCTTCATCCCGCCGCTTCCCCAGCTGCCCCATGCTCTCCCCTCCTTTTCCATCCTCTCTGACCTTTCCCTCGGCAGAGCCCACCTTGTAGTTTTACTCTTCGTCGTGTGTGCTTCAAGTGGGTTTTAAGTGTGTTGTTTTGGAGTGTTTTTAATACTGTGGCCAACTTTTAACCTGTGCATGCGCATTCAGTGTCTTCTCTGTGTTTCAAGAATCGCCAACTGTGTTTTTTAACTTTCTGGTGACTTTTTTAACTGTCCCCCATGAACGTCTACATGTCAATGTATTTTTACCTCCATTTTCTCCCCTTACTCTGTTTTATGTTCCCCTTTTTTATCTCCTTATGTATGTATCATTTTATTCTTGTTTTAGTTGTCGTGTCACTCGGCTGAAGAGCGGCGGATTGTGCCACTGGCAGCCCTCCCCTGCCCATATGGGGCAGGGGAATGAAATCACAATAAAGAAAACAAAAAAAAACCTAGTCCAACCAGTCTGGTACTCGCTCTGGATTTCGTTTCTATCACGGCGGCACTGCGTTCTGGTCGTTGCTCGTTGTTGACATTTGCCTGGCTCTGGTTCCGAGTGGATTTACGTTTGGTGTTTGGTGTTGTGGTTTCCACAAGCCTCCGTTGTTTATCTCTTCCTTGTTGTGTTGCTCATAGTCGGTCGTGGTCGGTTGTTGTCAGTTGTCGTTGGTCTGTCGTCCGACTCGTCCTGTGTTTACCCGGTGGTGCGTGCTCCACCACCGGCGGCTTCCCCGCCTGGCGGCTCCGATTCGCAGCCCAAGGCGTTCCCGCTGTTGGTTGTGGTTACTACAGAATGGACTGCCATTTCTCCACAGACATTCAAACATCTTATTGAAAGTGTCCCCAGCAGGGCCGGCCGTGGTGGTCTAGCGGTTCTAGGAGCTCAGTCCGGAGCCGCGCGACTGCTACGGCCGCAGGTTCGAATCCTGCCTCGGGCATGGATGTGTGTGATGTCCTTAGGTTAGTTAGGTTTAAGTAGTTCTAAGCTGTAGGGGACTGATGACCGTCAATGTTAAGTCCCATAGTGCTCAGAGCCATTTTTTTGTCCCCAGCAGAGTTAATGGCGTCTTAAGGGTGAAAGTTGGACACACTCATATTAATGTGCACTGCTAAGTGTCCGGATACTTTTGATCAGATAGTGTATTCTATGTATTTCTCTTATAACTGGTTTGTCAGAGACATGTTATCACATTACTTATTTCTTACTGGACGAGGCTTAATTTGTATTCTTTGAAGTGGAGCTTGCACCGGTTGTCAATGTAACTTAAATAATGCAACGTTGTCGTCGTTGTCTGCCGGGTAAAAAAATAAAAAGAATGGTCGGGTAGAGCACTAGTCTCTGATTCTGGAGATCTAGGGTTCAATACCGGATAGGAGAGGAGACTTCTTCTCGTTCCAGTCCCTAAGGTCCATTTAGCCTGCTATCAAATGAATACCTGGATCTTTTGCGGGGTAAAAGACGGCCGGCGCGATGGACCTGACATCCTCCCCTAACGATTACACAGCAAATACAGGTTTTAACCCACCTGCGGTCACGGGAATAGCCTCGTCACGGGATTGCAACGCATTGTGTACCACTACTTTCCTGTATATCTAAACACTGCTTTGAAGGCTGAAACTTTGTTTATCGAACCAATACCAAATGCAGCTCCGAATCAACGGCAGTTACCATAGTCAATAGATGTCAGTCAACGTCGACACTCGACATTGTTCGTTGTATGAATACAACATATTTGATTCACCCCCTAAGCTATGTAACTGGCTCTGCGTTTATTGAGAAAAATGGAAATGAAATTTCCATGGCAAGCACGTGTTAGTAACAATTCAAGGCAACATGTGTAAGTTGTCAAAGAGAATTTTCTACTGTGCACAGGAGAAAGCTATCTGAAGCAACATTCATCGACACATGTGCACAAAAACGCATTGAGGTAACATAGAGATAGTGTAAACCATCCGATTCACAGTTGCGAAGGAGGATCGGAAAGTAACGCACAATAATTTTTCCCCACTACTATTGCAATTGGATGATGAAATTTCACGAGAAACTGGTACAACTGCCTAATATCGTGTAGGGACCCAGCGAGCACGCGGAAGTGCCGCAACACGACGTGGCACGGACTCGACTAATGTCTGAAGTGCTGGAGGCAATTGTAGTGGGGCTGGAAGGATAACGGGATAATACTTCGGAAGCTCTGAAAATCTTGGACCCAGCAGAGAGAAACGAGGAAGCGTTACCTCGGAAATCGCAAACTGGGTTATTTCCGAGGATTTTTACTCTGAGAAGCGTACCATTGTATGAGTATAGGTATTTCCTCGCAAACTTCTCGCGCTGGACGACAAAAGACGAAAATATGGTTGGTCGGCGTTCGGAAAAATCTATAGAGAGGGAGAATATGGTTCGCCTTCTGAGTTACAAAGGAGGGGAGCCGAACTTTGCTGGGAAGCCAGTGGTAGAGAAAAGAGGCCTTCTGTTTTGAGCACTCCGGTTTAACAGTCGCTCAGTATCAGCTTTGTTGGTACAGACGCACTTGCTGTCTTTGGTCTCAGGAGATTTTATAGTTAGAACGGTTAGGTACTGTACTGTGGCGAACTCACACGAGTTTACCTCAGAGTTGGGAGTCGTCGTTGAGTACGCAAGCCTTCAGTGATTGAGAGTACTTCTTCTGCCTATACTCACGTTGAGGCGTTATCTGAACTCCGTCGTTGTGGCTGGGAGTTTGCGTTTCTCGTCTGTAGAACACAGAGAGAAAACAGTATTAAATTAATTAGATTATACTAGTCAGAGAACCGTCTTGTGCCGTCCTAGTGTTTGAATGAGTTTTTGATGTATTTTGTGGCTGGAGTTCTTCCGTCGTCGCAGACGTGTACGAGAACTATCGCACTGACGCACCGGACGCAGTACATACGATGACATTGCTAATTCCTTTGGCTTATTAGGGCTATAAAGTTAAACATCTGTGATCACGTAAATTTTATATCCACTGAGGTTCCACACCTCTGTAGATCATCTTTCAAAGTAGTGTCTTCTAGTATTTGGTTCGTAGATGATGTCAGTCATCTCGCGTTATTTATATTAGATCGCATAGCCGAAAAAAGGGGCACATTTGCGCAATTGATCAATCGTATTGGTAAGGAAATTAATTTGTATCTATTTATGTCCATTGGACATTGATATATAAGCAGTTGTAATATAAAGGGGTTTTAATCTACAATAAATGTATGAGCAGAAACAGCATTTATCATTTTATAGTTACTGGTTCCCTTAATCATCCATTTATGTTTATGTTGTAATTTATATGTTAAAGAGAAAGAAAGAGGAGATATCATCATCAAGAAATCCTAAGATCTGCTTCAGGGGATAGTCAGACAGGGCTAGATCTTCATTTTACCGTTCATTATTTTCCCTTGCGCACAGTCATTTTACACCCGCCTGGAGTAGCATCTTGGAAAGTTTGTGACAGGTGCGGAAGTGATGTCAGCAGTCTGCAAATGCTATACTCCAACCAAACGGACTTCTACCAACAGGGCAAATTGAAACTGGGATCAAGATGGGAGAGACGTGTTGAGAACGTTGGCGACAATGTAGGAAAGTACACTGAAGGACCAATCGGATACACCAGCCTAATATCGTATAGGGCCCCAGCATGCTCACAGAAGTGCCGCAACACGACATGGCATGGACTCGACTAATGTCTGAAGTAGTGCTGGAGGCAATTGACACCATGATTCCTGCAGGGCTGTCCATAAATCCGTAAGCGAATAAGGGGGTGGAGATCTCTTCTCAATAGCACGTGGCAAGGCATTCCAAATATGCTCAATAATGTTCATGTCTACGGAGTTTGGTGGCCAGCGGAAGTGTTTAAATTCAGAAGAGTGTTCCTGGAGCCACTCTGTAGCAATTATGGACGTGTGGGGTGCTGCATTGTCCTGCTGGAATTGCACAAGTCCGCCGGAATACACAATGGACATTAATGGATGCAGGTGATCAGACAGGATGCTCACGTACAGTAGTGCTCAAAAGTATCCAAACGACCTGAATTGCATTTCGCCTGATTCGCATACAACCCTCATAATGCAGCTGCCTAGCAATTCCTCTAATCACTCCTCGGTACAGTCGTTTGACTATTGAAACCGGTTACAACAAATTACCACTAGAAAACACTGCTCTGTATCGCAATAACTCAACATGTAATACCACGATACTACAAATATCAGGGAACACCTTATCACAGACAAGACTGCCTTAAGGCTTGTAAGCTCACATTTATTACAATAAATGACATACCTGAAATGTTACCACTCGCATTATTACGTCAGATAGGTAATGCACGTAATACGTTCGTCGTATTCATGATTTCCTATTCAAAGTAATATACCGTAATTATTATTTACCGCAAAATGACATTAAAAATTTAAGTTTTTCACGAGCTGCTAGTTGACAATATCTATGAACTTCAAATGACACGTCGTACCGTCTCGTTGTGCATATGGATTCAAACCCAGGTCATGCAGACTAAGCAAAGATTTCGTGACTGACGGAAACTAAAAGTCATTCCTGACTAGGGATACAGACAATGATATATCTCGATTTTAGACAGTATCAGTTAGCAAATATCAACATTAAATTACATAACGTAAACATTTTTAACGGACGCGAATTCCTATCAGCATATATTGTCCTTGTTAACGAACTACGAGATATGTTAAATATTGCTTCTTTACAAGTAACTTACTTGAAATGCCGTGAGGTAAAGCTTTGTGTTGGACAGGGATTAGAACTCAGAAACTAATCGGATTGTTATCGAGGCACAATCAACTGTGACATATCGGATTTTCTCGGTAGCAGCAAGATGTTTTAACTGAAATGACGAGAGGAAACATTAATTTTTTCCTTCCCAGGACTCCAGCCCGGCACCTATCGCTGTTATATTCTAGAGAAAACGATCGATAAATATGCGTTTGTTACACCAGCAGCGACATGTGAGCATGTTTGAACTAGAAATAATATGACGAAGAGTTCAGGGCTGACTGGTAATCGAACCCCACACATATCGTTATTGACTACACACAAAGAGACGTCAGCTACCGAATTTTTCTCCACTAGCAGTTCGGAATAACATCCTTGAACTTACAGTGATCTCGCAAGTAGTTCTGTGTTCCACTGGGAGTCAAAAACGTCAGCATTCGACCCCATTCACGCGCAATATGTGGAGATGCTGAGGAATCTGCAATTTTGAACAAACAACAAACTATAGTCGAACTGTATTATCACAAAGGGATCAAATTCCGCGTTAAGGGCGGTCTCGGTGGCATTCCCAGCTCAGAGCCAATTTTGTGGACATACATAAGCTCAAATAAAAGGTGGAATAATTGTTCTGTGACCCAACATTGCGTTTGTTTCGTCAGTAGAAACAAATAACTAGTATGAGAAAGGTTACTGGTGATAGAGATTGTACATGTCGCCTCTCCTGACTTTATTGTGGTTCAATCTAATATCTACTTGGTAGAGAAGGAATATCATGTTTAATGTGAATTTCAGGCCACAATGCCGTTATACCTTCTTCACTTGGCGTAGCCAGAAGGAAATAGAATCTGTCTCTCCCTATCAAAAATCATCAGCAGAAGTTGGAATCGAACCCAAACCACGAGTATACCAAGCTGATGTTTTACCAGATTCCTGATATTCACTGTACACTCGTGAAATGGTCGTACGGCAAAATCCCCACTACATCCCTACCTCGGAGATTCTGTGTCGTATCGCTCGTGTGCCGACTGTAAGACCACGTTCAAACTCACGTAAATCTTGATAACCTGCCATTGTAGCAGCAGTAACCGATCTTAAATGTGCGCCAGACACTTGTTGTCTTACATAAGCGTTGCCGACCGCAGCGCTGTATTCTCCCCGTTTACATATCTCTATATTTGAATAGGCATGCCTGTGGCAGTTTCTTTGGCGCTTCGGTGGACGTAAAAGTTGTAAGTTCATTTGTGGTTTTTTATTTTGTTAGCTATTAAACTTAAATTAATGTGCGGCACTTTCCTATCTTCCCAGTATTTTGTTGTTTACACTAAACTGGTTAACGTGTGCGAAAATTTGTAGTTAGCATTGGTGTTCCTCATTAGGATGTTGCAGAAGTTGTGAGCCCTAGTCGTGCGTACATAGCTCTGTGGGTAAGAGTATTACCAGCGAAAGTTTGGTTGTTTAAACAATTCCACTGGAACCCCCGCCCCCGCAGCCAAGTGACTGTTCGCCGTAAGCCTCCACCGTCGACGAATACTCGCCCAGGCCAGCGCCCGGAAGAGGAAGACGAGATGACCGTACCGGCACGTAGGCCGCCATTGTTCCCGCCGGACGTTTTCCAGATAGGCCACACTGTCACGTCCGTCTGCACGCAGGACGGCTCAGCTGCGCCGCACGCCCAGGCCTCGCCACTGGGCTATGTGCGCGTCTGAGCAGCAGGCCGCGCGGTTGGAACAAAGAGCGTTGTTCACTGCCTCGTTTCCTGTTTACTCCACAGCATCTTCCGGCTATTCACCAGTGAAGTATGAAATCTAGTGCTGTATATGGTGGTCACAACTGAGCTTTCGGTACTTGAGCGAGTGTAAACGGAAAATCATTTACATTATGGATCCCCAGACTGTTCGCTGCAGGATTTCCGTTTTTAGTAGTATTAGTGTCATATGCTTTCATCCAGGAGTGTTACTCTTGCAAGATTTTCAGGTGAGCTTCTCTGACGTTTGGAAATTAGGAGACGAGGTACTGGCGGAGGTAAAGCTGTGAGGACGGGTCGTGAGTAGTGCGTGGGTAGCTCAGTCGGTAGATCTCTTGCCCGCCAAAGGCAAAGGTCTCGAGTTCGAGTCTCGCTCCGGCACTTTTAATCTGCCACGAAGTTTCACATTAGTGTCATGACTTGCCGTTAGGTAACAGTATTAGTACGGCGACGTGTGTTTGAAACACAAGCATCAGTGAGCATTGCAGCTGCAGACAGTCAACGTGGGTCTGGACAATGTGAGTAGGGTTTTACTCGTCCAGCTGTTTTATTAAAGCTACAGCAATATTGCTGCTGTTCTTCGCCAGTATCGACGCGTTAAAGGAGTAAGGAGATGTTCACTTGCCGCACTGGGGTTGAAGAACGTGATTCAGAAGTTCGCATTGGGAATTGCACCTGGGAGAGGCCGACGGCCAGTTGCGTCACTAATTGTTGAAGATATTACTGTTCTCATGGCTGAGAATGCCATGAAAGAGGACCTCTTTGTATTCTTTTAACGCGTCGATACCCGAACACTATTGTTTTGATAAAATAGCCTCATGAGTAAATCACTGATAACCCTGTCCCGGCACATGTTGACTGTCTACAGCTGTAATGCACACTGATGCTTGTGTTTCATCTCTACGTCGCCTTACCAGTACCGGCGTCTAACGGCAAATGAGGACACTAACACTACCAACAACGCAAATCCTGCAGTACACAGTGTTAACATCAACCCTATGAAGTTGGGTACCCGAACGGTAATTAGTTTTCCGTCAAATGGCTCAAGTAGCGAAAGTTTAATTACAGCAATTCAGTACTGAACATGTATCGATCGGCTCAGACAGATGACGTCGTAGCTCGACAAACGTCTGGCTCAGTTCAAGTTTTCGATCGTCCCGCGATCTAGCGGCGTTGTACGGTACTAGCTCCAAGACGTGACTTTACAATTCACACTCGCGATCGCAAATATAATTCTGCCTAATTGTCTGTGTTCTATGTTGTTCTATTAGGCATTTACTTTTTAATTTCTTTTCTTTCCTGTTTCATCTGAAAGTTTGCATCTTGCTTTCAAACCGTTTAAAAGTTGATAACTTCGTACATGTTACTGAAGTGTATAAACAACCAGCCCGGATAACCAGCGCATCTTGCGGTGATGTCCCGAAAGTTACCACGATTATCGGGCAAGTTTACGTGGCGAAACTGTTTCGGGTGCACTATGAGTTTATGGCGAGACCCCGAGTGATAGGGAGTTTGGGCCTTTCTGTTGAGGATGCCACGTTATCGTACGTTTTTGCGAATATGCTGTGTCTTGTATCTAACCGTCAAGGACTTGTATGATGTGTAGAATCCATTTTCTGTTCGGATGTTCCATTCCTGTTACCTGCTCTCGGTGAAAAAAAAAATGGTTGCAGGTAACGACTGGAAGTGATTTTTTTTCCTTTTTCAGTGGCGAAAACCATTTGGGGTTAACTCTGATTTGTGTCTCTTCCTGGAGAAATGAAGTGAACACAAAGTCGTTACGACTTTAAATCACAGCTTTCGGTAAAATACAGGGTGGCGCAATGTAAGTAGGCTGATTAGGTTTTCATGTTGGTAACGTCACCTAACGCTCTGTATGAAAATCACTGGCTGTGCTGTGTGCAGTCTGAGGCTGGTCAGCATTGTTGCAATAGTCGCTATTGTAGCGTTGGGCAGTTGGCTGTTAGTCGCTATTGCAACAATGCCGACCAGCCTCAGACTGCACACAGCACAGCCAGTGATTTTCATACAGAGCGCTATAAATCAGTAGTAAAACTGGCTTACCAGAGTAATACAAAGTGAAATTTAATAACACTATGCCCGGCAAGCAGCAGCAGCAAATGCAATAACTTATACCTAAACATTACAAAGCTCAAGCAGAAAAAATATTACAGTAAAAATGGCCATGTTTAATACCTATGTCACATCTTAACACTTAGAGTGATGCATCACAAGAACTTACTCTAGCAGACAAGTTACCAAATTGTAAAAAAATTATTTATGCAATTCCTGTGAAGGGAAATGTCTATTTACGTTCCCTCGTTTTCTTGGAAGTAGATCATAAAACTATTATTTACTGGATCTGTAGGCATAAAATAACTATATTAGTACATCTATTAAATTTTATTTTAACCAATGCTGCAGTGCAGTTAGAAACTAGATATTAAACAAAATGAGCAATCTCTCAACTAGAAAGACAATAGATGTAAAATGTTTCTCATCATTTCATTAGACATTTTAGTAAATATCACAAATTAAAAGCTCCACAGTGTAATCATATGTTTTCAAGTTTGAGCGTGTCATATTTGCGATGCTTTCTACAAAGAAATGTCAACAGTGAGGATAATGGCCTCTTTTTTTTCACCTAATGGCTGTTTCTCCAGGCGGCTGCCACAGCTGGACCCCCACAACGCATTACGTCAAGGTCACTTAGCTTTCTTACCGAAATGTTTACGACAGCAGTTTCCACTACAGTGACAGTCTCATATAAAAATTTTCACAGGTCGAAAATTTGCGTTCAATAGTGTCATCTACCTCAAATGTACCTTAAAAATCATGATCCCATACCAAATACATCATTCAAAGCTCTCATAGTATCACAATAGTTCCGAAAAATATATGAACAGTTCACAAAGTACATACAATATACAATTTCATAAGTGTGAAGTTATCCATCTGTATAATTATGTAAACATCTGTCACTGATGTAGTAAAACAATGTTTGTTTCTCTGTTAAATAATCAGATAGCTGTGTAATTCTGTGTTAGAGGAATATGGTACCGATTTGTAAAGTTGCATAAGCAAATACCGTATTAGCTAGGGCTCCTAGCGCTCGCTACACGCTTAGAACACAAAGTAAGCATGTACCCCCCTGAGGATTAATGTAATTATACCCTCAGGTGTTACAGATTACAGCAATGAAATGTATCAGGAATGAAATATATCACAGAAAACCTTTGTATCATTGTAATTCAAAAATCTTTAGACATAAGTGTTTAAGTACAAAATCAATCACTGAAATACGTGTACTGTAGCGCTAAACTGTGCGTCTTGTTGCAAGATAATCTCAGTCATTACTTAAGGGTAAAAAATGTGCCAAGTGTCGTAATTATCGTCGTCCGTAAGCAAAGTTCTGTAGAAGTCAGTGTGCTTACCTCGTAATAAACAAAGTGAATTGCTATGCGTATAGATATCATAGTTGTTATGCTTATTGCCGTGATGAAGTAAGTACTGTACTGTAACGTATTGTTGTGCTACAGAAAAGTCTGTCTCATTGTAGCTATGCCGCAAAAGTTACTACTAAAACATGTTTTCCTTTCCAGAAGAATTCAGAAAAACTGTGCAGATGTAAAACAGATACACCGCAAAAGCAACAATGTAAATTGTGTCACACATTAGTAGTGTCGTGATATAGTCGTGTAGCTGTCAAATAAACTAACCACTTTTAACATTTATTATTACTGTTAAACACTGCATTCAGTCGGGAGAATCAATCGTGTGGACAATTTGTTCCTTTTACGAAAGATTGCGAATTCCAGATGTGTACGAAGCCTTTTTGGACGATTTAACACAGACTCAGTGATTGCAGGCTCTCTTCGACACAGCTGAAACTTCCCCACTAATTACAGGGCCAACGTGGTCATCAAATGATTCAGAAAAAACTCATTCGTTCATTCACTCCAGAACAAAAAAGGCACAAACCTTATTTATGAAGGAAATTGTGTATTCAATCCATCTCCATTACATGTCCAGATCTCCGGTGATTCCACATCTTAATTATTTTCCGTTTCTCTTCAAACAAACCGCTAGCGGCACAAATGTTAATTGGCTCGCTTTAGCGAGAAGAAAAGCAAAATTTGTATCTCTCAGAAACACGTCAATGTTACGAGAAAATCAGATCAGATACTTTTCCAAAGTGAATGAATCTGGATGGTTAGATTGACAATGATTAATTGGTGCATGGTAGAGGGTATTTTCTGTGGGGACATTACACACTGTGTCATCTGGTATCTCCCAGAAAGCACTTTAAATCCATAATGTATTTTCAAGTAAACCAAAATGTTGCATTAAAATCTCATTAGCAGTACTGGTATATGTTCTAAGTATGTAAGTCGTTACCTAATCGTGCAACTAACAAGCAAGAATGTACACACACAATAACACTGTGTCGTCTGTTCACTATAACAATGTATTCGTAATTAATGTCTAAATATGTTCCCTAGGATCTAGACTGGATAGTTAACTTCAAAACATTGTTGCATGTTAACGGTTTCTAAGTGTGACAAAGAGTACTAGTAACGTGAAGTGAAAAATTTTATAGCAAAGACTAAGTTAAAAAGCAAATTATCTCTCAATAAACGGTTTTACACGTGAAATGTGGTGTAACGCTTTACCTTTCCTCGGTACACAGCAAATCACCTTGAATGCAATTATCATGCGGTATATGTCGGTAAAGAATGCTAAAATTTTTCTCAAAGTTAGCGTCTATGTCATTTTTCTCTGAGCCAGCCGGCACACGTGGCTGCCTGCTGTGCGAGTCATTGTCTGTCTCTTTGTTGGCGCGCGTCGTTATTAGGATTAGGAGACCTAACTTCTACAAATTCACCTTGTAGAGAGGGCCCTGCCCTGTTTGAATCCCGCCAGTTCTGATGAAATTCAGGTCTGTCGTTTTGTCGGTAGTTTACACAGTTTCTTTTTTGTCCGTCATGTGGTGGAGAATTTCTCCCGGAATCGTAACTGCACAGTGGACAGTTGCGTCTGAAGTTATTCTGTCTCCCTTGATAATAATTATTTTGGTTCCCATATTGTCTGTTTCTCTGATTGTCTCTGTGATAGTCATTACCGCAGAGAGGTGATCTTTCCCTGTAATTCTTACTACTGTGCCAACGGTTGTCATACAGGTGGTGTCTGTTTTGGTCACGATTTACGTTGTAAGAATAGCCTTGTCGTGTCCAGTTATTATTCCTGTCATCGCGGAATTGTGACGGATGTGACCTGTAATTGTTGTGCTCCTGTTTTCGCGTTCCGCGATTGTCAGTGTCAATTTACAAATCTTGTAACAGTCCCTGAAAAGCTTCAATGTCGTCTTTGCAACGTCCTGCCAAAATAATATGTCGTAAATGTTCAGGCAATTTGATTAAGCAAATGCGGATGAGTTCTGAGGGGCTGTATGGGTTTGAAAGATACTGATTCTTATGTAACATGTCTTCGAAATATTTGACAAGACTGGAAAATTCAGATTGTTCGAAATGTTTCATCATTATGATGCTATGTTTTACTCGGTCTTGTGTAGCTTGAGACCAATATGCTGAAAGGAAGGCATGATAAAATTCTCCTTCACTGTGACAATTGTGAATGAGCGATCGCATTCTTACAGCTGGTTCATTCTCTAAGTAGCCACACATAAATTCTAACCTGTGCTCCAATGACCAGTTGGGAGGAAAACAATGAGAGAATTGATGGATCCATGCTTGTGGATGAATGTCGTTGCCAGAATTCTTAAAAGTTTTGAATTTATGTGTAGTAGTGAACAGCTTATAGTCAAAATCATCGTGTCGGCGAGTCGCATATCGGTCATTGTTACGTCGCGTCGGCAGTTCCATCTCAAAATTCGATGCACCTTGCCAATTTCTTTCATACTTTCCGAAATGCCCTGTGTTATTATTTTGTGGCTTTTCCGTATTTCTAAGTCCCTCTTCCCGTGTTGGAGCGCGAGTCTCCTCTGAAATATGTAATCCTTGTATTACTTGTGCCAACTGATCTTGTATTTCCCGGATTTCTCTTTTGTACTGTGTATTGATTTGATTCTGATTTTGTTTGAATTTTCTAATTTGTGCAAACTCTTCTGTGTCATGAAAGACTACTGGTCTTGTGTCATTCAGAGTATCATCTACCTTCATAGATAAGTTAGTGAACTGATCCGAAAGTTCGGCTACTTTCTCCGATTGTGAACTGATTTCCTCAGTGTGTTTTTCTGAACCAAGTTTCAGAGTGTCCATTTGTGTTGAAATCGTATCTACGAGGTGCATTCAAGTTCTAAGGCCTCCGATTTTTTTTCTAATTAACTACTCAACCGAAATCGATGAAACTGGCGTTACTTCTCGACGTAATCGCCCGGCAGACGTACACATTTTTCACAACGCTGACGCCATGATTCCATGACAGCGGCGAAGGCTTCTTTAGGAGTCTGTTTTGACCACTGGAAAATCGCTGAGGCAATAGCAACACGGCTGGTGAATGTGCGGCCACGGAGAGTGTCTTTCATTGTTGGAAAAGCCAAAAGTCACTAGGAGCCAGGTCAGGTGAGTAGGGAGCATGAGGAATCACTTCAAAGTTGTTATCAAGAAGAAACTGTTGCGCAACGTTAGCTCGATGTGCGGGTGCATTGTCTTGGTGAAACAGCACACACGCAGCCCTTCCCGAACGTTTTTGTTGCAGTGCAGGAAGGAATTTGTTCTTCAAAACATTTTCGTAGGATGCACCTGTTACCGTAGTGCCCTTTGGAACGCAATGGGTAAGGATTACGCCCTCGCTGTCCCAGAACACGGACACCATCATTTTTTCAGCACTGGCGGTTACCCGAAATTTTTTTGGTGGCGGTGAATATGTGTGCTTTCATTGAGCTGACTGGCGCTTTGTTTCTGGATTGAAAAATGGCATCCACGTCTCATCCATTGACACAACCGACGAAAAGAAAGTCCCATTCATGCTGTCATTGCGCGTCAACATTGCTTGGCAAAATGCCACACGGGCAGCCATGTGGTCGTCCGTCAGAATTCGTGGCACCCACCTGGATGACACTTTTCGCATTTTCAGCTCGTCGTGCAGGATTGTGTGCACAGAACCCACAGAAATGCAAACTCTGGAGGCGATCTGTTCAACAGTCATTCGGCGATCCCCCAAAACAATTCTCTCCACTTTCTCGATCATGTCGTCAGATCGGCTTGTGTGAGCCCGAGGTTGTTTCGGTTTGCTGTCACACGATGTTCTGCCTTCATTAAACTGTCGCACCCACGAACGCACTTTTGACACATCCATAACTCCATCACCACATGTCTCCTTCAACTGTCGATGAATTTCAATTGGTTTCACACCTCGCAAATTCAGAAAACGAATGATTGCATGCTGTTTGAGTAAGGAAGACGTCGCCATTTTAAGTATTTAAAACAGTTCTCATTCTCGCCGCCAGTGGTAAAATTCCATCTGCCATACAGTGCTGCCATCTCTGGGACGTATTGACAATGAACGCGGCCTCATTTTAAAACAATGCACATGTGTCTATCTCTTTCCAGTCTGGAGAAAAAAAATCGGAGGCCTTAGAACTTGAATGCACCTCGTACTGTGTCCTTTAATTTATCCTGAGTTTTTGCAAGTTGCGTAACCGAATCAGTAGATGCAACTGAGTCAACTTTAGCTTGCAAGGTGTCATGGTTATCGTGAACAATAGTTTGCAGTCCTTTTATGGCTGCTTCGTGATTCTGTAATGCATTTTCATGACGCGAAAAAATAGGTTAAAAATGCTCACAAATTTGTGTTTTTACGTCATTACAGGCTTTTTGACATTTCAATTCGATTTCAAGTAACTCAGCAGTTAAACCTTCACTAGTTTGTTCAAGCTTGGTGTCTAACTTTTGAAGCTGTTGCTGTGACTGTTTTTGATTTTGTTCCATTGCGTCTAACTTTCAAAGATTTTGTCCCATTTGTTTCTGATTTTGTTCAAGCATCGTGTCTAACTTTTGTAGTCTTTGTCCCATTTGTTGCATTAAGTGTAATAACAATGCACTGGTGTCTGAAACATGTTCCTCAGTGCTATTCGGCAGTGCATTTGAACTGGCAATATTCGCATTTTGAAAAGCAGAAAATGTGTCTTGACTTATTTGAGAAAACGGTGAGGACGCAAAACCTGAATCTACAGTATTTGCAAGATTGTGTCCCGTCATTTCGGATTCCTGAGGCGAGCTGTTGTCGACCGATCGATCGATAATACTTCCCTGTTCACTAATTGTTACACTGTCTACACCATAATTTGCAGCCCGCTCCATTTCCCTATGCACAATTACCAAATTACTACTTTGAACATTAGTTAATTCATTACTCGGTGGCGCTAACACACTTCTTTCGTCGTCACTGTCATTTCTCAGTTTACTTTGGAGCCTAGTATTATGTTTTTCACACGCCATTACTGTCGCAATATTTCACACGATAATATAGAAAAGCACAATTTGAAGAGCAAAATAAAAAAAAAACACATTAACATAGCACTTAAAATAATATCTCGTTAACTGCTAGTGCAGCTGCGAAATACTTGGTGCAAATCTACATGCATGCCACAACTGTTTTACTGTACAACAATGAAAAACAACAACTAAAAAGGAAATTCTCTCTATAATTACGCGCTGGCAATAAACAATAGCTACACTAATTACACAAACTACAAGAAAAAATCAGAAGATTCCAGTGAGGTATCCTCGGCTAAGGGTCGACATATGAAACATCCCCTGAGAAAAATTAATGAAATACTGTGCTGGTAAATCCCTTAGGTTATCTGATTTTCAAACAGCTGAGTAAAACTGAACGTACTCAGACATTACTCTCTTTACTTATTCTGATCGACACTAAACTGACACACAATATTTTTAGCGCAATGCAATCTGACTTTCAAAAATTCCTACAAAAGAATGGACCTGACTAACAGTAACCTATACCTTTCATGAATCACTTACCTCACAAAAGTCTTTGTTACTCGAACTACTGCAATATAGCGAGCGCCAATACTGCCAGCTAAATAAAAGATTCTAACTACTGAAAGCACTAACTACTGATAGGCATAGTTAGCAAATGTAAGATTTCAATAGATGTATTTACGTTAATAGTGTTCAAAAGTCATAAAATATATATCAGTTCATGACCTACAGTCTTACAAATTTACTCTCTCTGCTGGACACACGTCCAGATCATCCGCTCTCAAAACTCCGCCATTTCTCTCCCCACATCCAGCTCTGCTGGCGGCTCACCTCCAACTGCGCAACGCTACGGGCTGTTAACAGCCAACTGCCCAACGCTACAATAGCGACTATTGCAACAATGCCGACCAGCCTCAGGCTGCACACAGCACAGCCAGTGATTTTCATACAGAGCGCTACGTGGCGTTACCAACATAAAAACCTAAACAGCCTACTTACAGCGCGAAATGTGTTACCAATTGTTTCTTTCACAATTTACGACGCACATTAGATATCCCGCTGGGATCTCTGCAGCAGTACCAGCAGAGCTTGGAAAAACATATGAGTTACAAAATGACGTGTAACTCACGATACTGCCGCTCTGAGACTAGTTAGCAGCAATGGCTGACAATGGAAGACTGACGACACAGCAACGATCGGCAATTGTGTTACTTTTTCATGAAACGAAAAGCCTTGTTGTGACTCAGAGGCGTTTTCGACAACAGTTTAACACACGATGGGTCCCTTGCAAGAAGACCATCCACCGGTTGTACGATAAATTTGTACAGGAAGGAACAGTATTGGAACCAAAGCGACCTCGGCCTACGCGCGTTCGAATACTGCCTCGGGCATGGATGTGCGTGATGTCCTTAGGTTAGTTACGTTTAAGTAGTTTTACGTTCTAGGGGACTGATGACCATAGTGCTCAGAGCCATTTGAACCATTTTGAAATCGTGTAGAAAGGCAGCAGTGCAACTGGGAATATCCAGACGCTCCGTTCAATGCATTCTTAAAAGTGACCTCTGTCTGTACCCATACAAGATGACCTGTGCACAGAAGCTCACTGAAGAACACAAGCAGCAGAGACTACTGTTTGCTCAGTGGGTGGAGTATAGGGAAGAAACTCTCAACAACGTTTGGTTTTCAGACGAGGCGCATTTTCATTTAGACAGTATGGTTAACAAACGAAATGTACGCTTTTGGGCCACTGAAAACCCACAAGTGCTTCATGAACGACATTATGCTCCAAGGATTACAGCGTGGGCAGCAATTTCCAGTCACGGACTTATTGGACCCTTTTTCTTTGAAGAAACTGTGAACAGCGAGCGTTATTTGAGCACGCTTCGCAATAGCTTCATTCCACAGCTTCTTGCTACTGTCTTGCCCTTCAACACGCAGTGGTTCATGCAAGATGGAGCAAGGCCACATACTGCAAACACTGTGTTGGAGTTTTTACACGAGCATTTCGACATGCTGATCATTTCACTCAGGTTTCCAGGTCGCTTCAATGACGGACAAAATTGCCCCCCCAATAGTCCAGACCTCAACCCATGTGACTTTTTTCTTTGGGGGTACCTAAAGGAAAAATTTTTCCCGAAACGTCAATGTGATTTAATGGAACTCAGAAGACTTATTCTTCAAGCTTGCAGTGAAATTACAGAGGACATGTGCCGTAGGGTAAACACTAACTTTAGTGTTCGTTTGAAGGAAGTTAGGAAACGAAATGGTGGACATATTGAGCATATGCTGAGTTAGAACAAATCTCCATGGACGGCTCTTCATTGTAGTATATATTCCTTTCAGATTGTATTGACAATAAAGTTTATATTCAAAAACAAAATGGTAACACATTTCGTGCGCCGCCCTGTATTTAGAACGGTTGACAGAAGAGTTATAGTGCTCCTCAGAAATTACGGCAAAGAACATCAAAATTGTGAAGAACTAAGTTCGTACCATGAAAATGTACTTACGTTTCATAAGTGAAGGTATTGTGCGACCACCAGCATGTGACCAGATAAGAGGAAACCCAGATGCCAGTCAAAAACTCGAATAACTGTTCCATTGAAGATGCCTTAAAGTAAAAGGTAAAATGTGTCTGGAATAAATAAAATACAGTGCAGCAGGAAAAAGGCGGTTTTAATTTACAAAACGAACATTTCTGTGCTTGCTGCGGATGATGGCCAATCAAACAAAGTAGTGATCAAAATGTTCTTTACAACGTATCTGTTGAATCATTACACTCTGTAATAAGTAACTGAAATACACACATCAAAAAAAGTTTTGCATCAGCTCGGTTCCAAGAGTTCCGGAACTTGAACAGAAAACTCTAATAGAGGTCAACGTAAACATCATTTCCGCCATTTTTATTGCTCATGAAAACCACATATTGCATGCTGTACCACCATACAGCGAGACCTTCAGAGGTGGTGGTCCAGATTGCTATAGACACCGGTGTCTCTAATACCCAGTAGCACGTGCACTGATGCATGCCTGTGTTCGTCGTCGAATACTATCCACAAGTTCATCATGGCACTGTTGGTCCAGATTGTCCCGCTTCTCAACGGCGATTCGGCGTAGATCCCTCAGAGCGGTTGCTGGGTCACGTCGTCCATAAATAGCCCTTTTTAATCTAGCCCAGGCATGTTCGACAGGGTTCATGTCTGAAGAACATACTGGCCACTATAGTCGAGCGAGGTCGTTATCCTGAAGGAAGTCATTCACAAGATGTGCACGATGGGGGCGCGAATTGTCCTCCATGAAGACGAATGAATCGCCAATATGCTGCCGATATGGTTGCACTATCGGTCGGAGGATGGCATTCACGTATCGCACAGTCGTTACGGCGCCTTCCATGACCATCAACGGTGTACGTCGGCCTCATATAATGCCACCCCAAAACAGCAGGGAACCTCCACCTTGCTGCACTCGCTGGACAGTGTGTCTAAGGTGTTCAGCCTGACCGGGTTGCCTCCAAACACGTCTCCGACCATTGTCTGGTTGAAGGCATATGCGACATTTATCGGTGAAGAGTCTGTGATGCCAATCCTGAGCGGTCCATTCGGCATGCTGTTGGGCCCATCTGTACCGCGCTGCAAGGTGTCGTGGTTCTTCCGTTCGAGCTCTGAGTTCTCTTATTTTGTTGTGATGGTCTTTGTAGTCGTAACACGACGTCCTTTGACTGCACCTAAAGCATTATTCAACATGGTGGCGTTGCTGTCAGGTTTCCTCCGAGCCGTAATCCGTAGGTAGCGGTCATCCACTGCAGTAGTAACCCTTGGGCGGCCTGAGCGAGGCATGTCATCGGCAGTTCCTGTCTCTCTGTATTTCCACCATGTCCGAACAACATCGCTTTGGTTCACTGCACGACGTCTGTACACTTGCCTTGTTGAGAGCCCTTCCTGGCACAAAGTAACAATTCGGACGCAATCGAATCGCGGTATTGCCTGTCTAGGAATGGTTGATCTACAAGCCGTGTACTTCCTTCCTTGTGGAGTGACTGGAACTGATCGGCTGTCGGACCTCCTCCGTCTAATAAGCGCTGCTCAAGCATGGTTGTTTACAACTTTGGGCAGGTTTAGTAACATCTCTGAAGAGTCAAAGGGACTTTGATACAATACCCACAATCAACGCGTATCTTTAGGAGTTCTGGGAACCGGGGTGATGCAAAACATTGTTTGTTGTGTGTATTATTCCTGCTTTTGCTGCGTTCACATTCATGTGATGTTTTTTAACTACAAGTTTTCTCCCTTTGACTGTTAGTTTTAGACTGAAGCGCCAAAGAATCTGGTATCGCCCTCAAACTTGCTTTAAGATCTGCTCGGTTCTGTCTCGGGCTCGTTTTTCAAGCAGTATTAGTTGTGCGTCAATAGTCATACACAGCAGTATGAGTAAGTTTACTGATGAAGATTTGCAAATTTGCACCTCGTGTATGTATTCAGTGACTGCAATGGAAGATCAGCACTATGATTCTACGCTGAGCTGATCACGCAGCGACGGCAACCACATCACAGTACACCACTTGATCGAAGGTATCCGGTCACCTGTTAGTGGACATTAATGTGGGCCGTGTCCACCCATCGCCTTTATAACAGCTTGAGCTCTGATGAGGACAATTCCAGCGGTTTGTCAGAATGGCAGCCCATTCTTCCTCAGAAACTGAATCCAGAGAAGGTAGTGATGTTGGGCGCTGGTGTCTGAAGCGAAATCAACATGCTAACTCATCCCAGAGGTGTTCCGTTGGGTTAGTTCGGGACTCTGAGCAGGCCAGTCCATTTCAGGTATGTTATTTCCCACAAAACATTGCCTCACTGATACTGCTTGGTGACAGGGTGCCTCGTCATTTTAATTCAAACAATCATGGTCTTCGAATTGTTACCCTACTGTACACAATGAATAATATTGTAAAACGCGTTCGTATCCTTCCGCATTTAGTGTTATCTTAACCGCAATTTGGGGACCATGTCCCAACCACGAAAATTACCCCTGTTCGAAACACAACCTCCTCCGCAGTTCACTGCTGGCGTCACATGAACTTCTCCAGGCATTCGACAAACCCAGACACTTCCATCGCTTTGCCACAGGGTATAGCATAATTCATCACTCCAAATGCCTCATTTCCAGTTATTCAATGTCCAGTGGTGTCGCTCTTTACATCAGTTTCAGCATTGCTTACAAGGGATACTCTCTATCCAATCCCCATCAGATTAAGTAATAAGTTGGCCCATTGGATAGCCCGTCCAATACTGAACAAAGACCAAGCATGAAAACAGGAAGAAGGTGTACTGAACTATGGAAAAACGAAGAAAAATAGAAACAGTGAACAGGCCAAATGTAATATATCCAATGTCGAACATCAAACTTGTCGACGTGTCGTAGTTGCGAGGATACGGTGTTGGACTGCGACGTGGGAGACCCGGGTTCAAATCTACCATGTTGAACTTTACGTCCGGCCATTGACGTGTCTGTTCGTTGTATTCAAATTTGTGTATGTGTCGTGGCGTAATGTTAGTTTGCAACAGCGACGTGTAACAAAGGGGCCTACAGACGTACGTACCTCCTGTTTGTTCTACACAGAGACCAAATGGTATGCCTCTTGCGTTCCGTTTTGGAAGTTTTGACTCTTGAATTCCTTTGAGCTAACATAGTTCACACCCGTTTATTTGTTGTTTTCATTTCTATGAGAGGTCTATGTGGCATCTCGCCTGCTGTCACTATTCGTCACATTTACTTGCGACGGAAAAATATTCTTACTGCTGTAAGTAGGCTGTTTAGGTTTTCTTATTTGTAACGCCACGTAGCGCTCTATATGAAAAATCACTGGCTGTGCTGTGTGCAGTCTGTGGGTAGTTTGCATTGTTGTCTGCCATTGTAGTGTTGGGCAGCGGCAGCTGGATGTGAACAGCGCGTAGCGTTGCGCAGTTGGAGGTGAGCCGCCAGCAGTGGTGGATGTGGAGAGAGAATTGGCGGAGTTTTGATATTTGTAAAAATGGATGTTACGAACTCCTATATATATTATGACTATTAAGGTAAATGCATTGTTTGTTCTCTATTAATATCTTTCATTTGCTAACTGTCCCTATCAGTAGTTAGTGCCTTCCGTAGTTTGAATCTTTTATTTAGCTGGCAGTAGTGGCGCTCGCTGTATTGCAGTAGTTCGAGTAATGAAGATTTTTGTGAGGTAAGTGATTTCTGAAAGGTATAGTTTAATGTTACTCAGGGCCATTCTTTTGCAGGGATCTTTGATAGTCAGATTGCGTTGCGCTAAAAATATTGTGTGTCAGTTTAAGCACAGTCTTGTATAATTGTTCAAAGGGGACGTTTTATATGTCGACCCTTAGCTGAGGATATCTCACTGGAATCTTCTGATTTTTTCTTGTAGTTTGTGCAATTAGTGCAGCCTTTGTCTATTGCTAGCGCGTAATTATAGAGAGAATTTCCTTTGTAGTTGTAGTTTCTCATTGTTGTACAGTAAAACAGTTGTGGCATGCATGTAGATTTGCAGCAAGTATTTCGCAGCTGCGCTTGCAATTAACTAGATATTATTTTCAGTGCTATGTTAATGTGTTCTCTTATTTTCGCTCTTCAAACTGTGCTTTTCTGTGTTATCGTGTGAAATATTGTGACAATAATGGCGTGTGAAAAACGTAACACTAGGCTCCAAAGTAAACTGAGAAATAATAGTGACGACGAGCATAGCTTATCAGCACCACTGTGTAATGAAGTAACAGACATTCAAAGTAGTAATTTGGTAATAGTGCATAGGGAAATGGAGCGGGCGGCAAACAATGGCGTAGACAGTGAAACAAATAGTGAACAGGGAAGCATTATCGATCGATCGGTCGGCAACAGCTCGCCTCAGGAATCGGGAATGACAGGACACAATCTTGCAAATACTGCACATTCAGGTTTTGGGTCCTCACCGTTTTCTCAAATAAGTCAAGACACATTTTCTGCTTGTCAAAATGTCAATGTTGCAGGCGCAAATTCACTGCCGAAAAGCACTGAGGAACATGTTTCGGACACCAGTGCATTGTTATTACAGTTAATGCAACAAATGGGACAAAATCTTCAAAAGTTAGACACAATGGAACAAAATCTTCAAAAGTTAGACACAATGGAACAAAAGCCTCAAAAGTTAGACTCAGTGGAACATACGCTTGAACAAACACGTGAAGATTTAACTACTGAGTTACATAACATCGAATCGAAATGTCAAAAAGTCTGTAATGACGTAAAAACACAAATTTGTGAGCATTTCCAACCTATTTTTTCGCGGCATGAAAATGCATTACAGAATTACGAAGCAGCCATAAAAGAACTGCAAACCATTGTTCATGAAAATCACGACACCTTGCAAGCTATAATTGACACAGTTGCATCTACCGATTCGGTTACGCAACTTGCAAAAACTCAGGAAAATTTAAAGGGCACAGTAAATACTCTGGAACTTGGTTCAGAGAAACACACTGAGGAAGTAAGTACACTATCGGAGAAAGTAGCCGAACTTTCGGATCAGTTCACTAACTTATCTACAAAGGTAGATGATGATCTGAATGACACAAGACCGGTAGTCTTTAATGACACAGAAGAGTGCGAACAAATTAGGAAATTCAAACAAAATCAGAATCAAATAAATACGCAACACCAAAGAGAAATCCGGGAAGTACAAGATCAGCTGACACAGGTAATACAAGAATTACGTATTTCAGAGGACACTCGCGCCCCAATACGGGAAGAGGGACATAGAAATACGGAAAAGCCGCAAAATAATAACACAGGGCATTTCGGAAGTTATGAAAGAAATTGGCAGGGTGCACCGAATTTTGAAATGGAACCGCCGAAACGACGTAACAATGACCGATATGCGACTCGCCGACATGATGACTTTGACTATAAGCTGTTCATTACTACACGTAAATTCAAAACATTTAAGAATTCTGGCAACGACATTCATCCACAAGCATGGCTCCATCAATTCTCTCATTGTTTTCCTCCCAACTGGTCGTTAGAACACAGATTAGAATTTATGTGTGGCTACTTAGAGAATGAACCAGCTGTAAGAATGCGATCGGTCATTCATGATTGTCACAGTGAAGGAGAATTTTATCATGCCTTCCTGTCAGCATATTGGTCTCAAGCCACACAAGACCGAGTAAAACATGGCATCATAATGATGAAACATTTCGAACAATCTGAATTTTCCAGTCTTGTGAAATATTTTGAAGACATGTTGCACAAGAATCAGTACCTGTAAAAACCCATACAGCCCCTCAGAACTCATCCGCATTTGCTTAATCAAATTGCCTGAACATTTACGACATATTATTTTGGCAGGACGTTGCAAAGACGACATTGAAGCTTTTCAGGGACTCTTACAAGAATTAGAAACTGACACAGACTGTCGCGGGATGCGAAAACAGGAAAACAATCACTACAGGTCACATCCGTCACAATTCCGTGACGACAGAAACGATAACTGGACGCGACAAGGCTATTCTCACCACACAAATCGTGACCAAAACAGACACCACCCGTATGATAATCATTGGCAGAGTAGTAATAATTACAGGGAAAGATCACCTCTCCGCGGTAATGACTATCACAGAGACAATCAGAGAAACAGACAATATGGAAACCAAAACAATTATTATCAAGGGAGACAGAATAACTTCAGACGCAACAGTTCAGCGCGCAGTTACGATTCAGGGAGAAATTCTCCACCACTTAACCGACAAGAAAGAAACTACAGGAACTACCGACATGACGATAGACGATGTGATCGTAACGACAGACCTGAATTGCACCAGAACTGGCGGGATTTAAACAGAGCAGGGCCCTCTCGACAAAGTGAATTTGTAGAAGTTAGGTCTCCAAACCCCAATAACGACGCGCGCCAACAAAGAGACAACAGGCAATGACTCATACCGCTGGCAGCCACAAAACGTACGTATGAAACTAACGACGCAGCTGCCGTAGCTAGTAATTACGTAAAAATGGAAGACATCAGCGACATCTTACTCCAGGAACACGACATAAAACATAACAACATTGCATATCCTGTGATTCACATTACTGTAAATCACGTAAAATTTACGGCAGTACTTGACTCTGGCAGTCCCATTTCAGTAATTAGTGAAACAGCTTTTAGCAAATGCAACAAATCGAAAGATTGCCCCACACTTCCGTTACGTAAGATTAAATTACAAGGTGCAATCTTTGGAAAAAGTGTAGATGTACGCCAACAAACCAACTTAGAATTCTTTTGTCAAAGCCGCAGCTTCTCTATGAGCTTTCTTATTGTTCCATTATTGTCGACGGAAATTATATTGGGAGTAGACTTTTTGAATGAATACAAAGCAATCTTAAACTTTCACGATGCTGAAATAAGTATAGAGAAAGAAGGTAAGTCAATAGCTTTGAGATTTGAAGATTGGCTCTCAAACCATGACGAGGAAATTAATCGGCTTTACCTTCTGTTAGACAACAGTTCGGAATTTTCTACGGAACTAGACACTAACAATCACTCTGCAAGTACTGACAGGGATGATATCGACGGCATATTTGAAATTAAAGAGTTAATTCAGAATAAAATTCAAACAATTGAGAATTGTAATGACACTGATAGGCAGGACCTTTTTGAGATTTTACAAGCACATTCCACAGTTTTTACTCATAAAACAGGAACAATCAAGGGATTTCAATACCAATTTCGCGTTCGTGAGCATACTAAATTTTGTGTTAGACCAAATGTAATTCCAGCACATTATAGGGACCGTGTTAGAACAGAAATACAATCTATGCTTGACGAGGGCATTATTGAGCCTGCAGTAAGCTCATACAACAATCCATTACATGTTGTTGAGAAGAAAAATGGATCGATTAGGCTTGTCTTAGATTCGAGACAAATCAATACCATCATTATTCCTGAAACAGACAGGCCGTAAACGTTGGAAGAACTTCTTCAAAATTTTAATGGTGTAAAAGTGTTGTCTTCCATTGATCTCAGATCCAGCTTTTATCAGATCGAACTTCATCCAGAATGTAGAAAATACACAGCTTTCCTTTGTTTCGGCGTTTGTTATCAGTTTCGGAAACTTCCTTTTGGTTTGAACATTTCTTCGGCAGCATTCATTCGCGGGCTAAATTCCATATTACCTGAGTTCTTAAAACGTCACATCACCTTATATGTGGACGATATTCTAATAGCAGAAGCTTCATGGGAACAACATAATCGCATCCTCAACAGTTTGTTACGTATTTTTGCAGAACCTGGAATTACAGTTAACTTGGAAAAGTCTGAATTCGGTAGGTCAAAGGTGCGGTTTTTGGGACATATCATTTCTTCTGAAGGGATTCAGCCGGATCCTGAAAAGTTAGAAGCAATCAGAGCCATTCCAGTTCCATCCACAAAAAAACAAGTCCGCAGTTTTCTAGGTCTCGTAAATTTTTACCGTCGTTTTCTGAATATGCAAATTCTTTTTACACCAAAACTTTGTTCTCTCACTGGAAAAAAATACTATTTGGAACTGGGACGAACAAGCACAGTTGGAATTCAATTCTTTGAAAGAATCGCTACTTAACGCGCCAATACTAGCTCATCCAGATCTGTCACAAGAGTTCTGCCCTAGCACGGATTCTTCTAAAGTCGGTCTTGGTGCCCATTTATTTCAAGAAGCCACAGAAAATGACACTACTGTTCAGAAAACCATTGCTTTTGCTAGCCGAGTGCTAACAAAATCAGAAAAAAATTATTCCGTTACTGAATTAGAAGCTTTAGCAATCGTTTGGGCATTTAACAAATTCCGTTTCTTTCTTTCTGGTAAGCACGTAAAAGTATACAGTGATCATCGTGCATTACAATTTCTTATGTCTTAAAAATTAAATCACGACAGGTTAAAACGTTGGGCATTGTTTCTGCAAGAATTCCGCTTCACAATAGTCTACATTCCCGGGAAGGAGAACATTGTTGCGGACGCACTGTCACGCGCACCGGCTGGGCTTGAGAAAAGTAACACAGAAGGCAACCTCGAGAGAAATTTCAGTATTCTTTACATTCAGAAAGTCGCCTTTGAAAACTTCATCACCACATCTTTAAAGGACATTGCTCATGAACAAGATAAAGATCCGATTTGAAAAGACATCAAAAGCAAATGGCATGAAAAGACACACACACAGATTCGGCATTATTACCTGGTTAGAAACAACATACTCTTCAAACGCTGCACTGTTGATGACAAGATATGGGTACTTTGCATTCCAGACGATTTTGTTAATAAGCTCATTTGGTACATTCATTTCATCTACGCACATTTTGGTCACCGAAAATGTTATCATATTCTTCGAACGATTTGTTATTTTAACAATATGGAAAAGAGAATTCGAAGAGTCCTGTCTATTTGTAAACTTTGTCAAAAGGCTAAGCCATTTACTATCTCCCATCGTGCTCCATTGTTTCCTATCATTCCTTCTAAATTAAAAGAATTTGCTGCAGTTGATCTATTGGGACCCCTTGTCAGAACATCGAATGGATTTTCGTACGTTCTAGTCGCTGTTGAACTTACTTCAAAATTTGTTTCTTTCACTCCTATACGTAAAGCCACTGGACGATCTGTATCCAACGCCTTTGTTAAAAATTTCTTACGTGAAGTTGGCCACGTTGCTAAAGTCATTTCAGATAACGGACCGCAATTTAGATCTGCTGTTTGGTCACGCATGCTTCGGAATCATAAAATCAAACCTGTTTTTATTTCATTGTACTCACCACATTGCAACCCGTCTGAAAGGATTATGAAAGAAATCAATAAGCTTTGCAGACTTTATTGTCACAGAAAGCATCAGCATTGGGACAGATATTTACAATTATTTCAAAATGTGCTGAATGAAATGCCTCATGATTCCACTGCTTTACCACCTATTCTTGTACTGAAGAATGAAGAACCACCGAACAGAATCAGAGAGCTTGTACCTTTCCCGAATACACGTAAACTTCGACACAAAGACATAATTGATTTGGCTCTTAAAAATATAAAATCTGCAGCAGACAAAAGGAGAAAACTACACGGTAAAGCAAATGCAAAGAAATTGTATATTGGTCAGAAAGTTCTCATTAAAGCTCATTCATTGTCACATAAGAAGAAACACTTGAGTCACAAATTCTTTCTAGTTTACATTGGACCTTACAGAATCCGACGTATACCACATGATTATTGCGTTGAAGTTGAAACTCTGCGTACTCGGAAGAGTAAAGGTTTACACCACATTTCACATGTAAAACCGTTTATTGAAAGATAATCTGCTTTTTAACTTTGTCTTTGCAATAAAACTCTTAACTTCACATTTCTAGTATGCATTGTCAGACTTAGAATCTGTCACCATGCAACAATGTTTGAAGTTAAATATCCAATCAAGAACCAAGGGAACATTTTTAAACATAAATTACGAATGCATTGTTATTGTGAAGAGACGACCCAGTGTTACTGTGTGTGTGCATTCTTGCTTGTTAGTTGCATGATTATGTAACGACTATAAGGCTTACATACTTAGAACATTTACCAGTACTGCTAATGAGATTTTAATGCAACATTTTGGTTTACTTGAAAATACATTCTGGATTTAAAGTACTTTCAGTGAGATGCCAGATGACACAGTGGTTAGTTTATGTGACAGCTACACGATTTTATCACGACGCTACTAATGAGTGACAATTTACAATGTTGCTTTTGCAGTGTTTCTGTTTTATATCTGGACAGTTTTCCTGCATTATTCTGGAAAGTAAAACATGTTTTAGTAATAACTTTTGTGCTACAGCTACAAGGAGACAGCCTTTTCCGTAGGACAACAATACGTTACAGCACATTGCTTTCCTCATCACAGCAATAAGCGTAATAACTAAGATATCTATACGCAAAGCATTTCACTTTTGTTTATCATAAGGTAAGTACATTGACTTCTGCAGAACTTAGCTTTCGGAGGACAATAACTACGACACTTCCACAGAGATTATCTCACAACAAGACGCACAGTTTAGCGCTACAGTACACGTATTTGTGTGATTAATTTTATACTTAACACATTTATTTTTAAAGATATTTGAAGTACAATGATACACAGGTTTTCCGTAATAATTTCATTCCATTGTTGTAATCTGTAACACCTGAGGGTATAATTACATTAATCCTCAGGGCGGTACACGCCTACTTTGTGTATCATGTGTTTGGCAAGCACAAGGAGCCCTAGCTAATATGGTATTTGCTTATACAAATTTACACATCGGTACCATATTTCTCTAACACAGAATTACACAGCTATCTGATTATTTGACAGAGAAACAAACATTTTTTTTACTACATCAGTGACACATGTTTACGCAATTACACAGTTAGGTAACTTCACACTTACGAAATTGTATTTTGTCTGTACTTTGTGAAATGCTCATATTTTTCCGGAACCATTGTAATACCATGAGAGCTTTGAATGATGTATTTGATATGGGATTATGATTTTTAAAGTGCGTTTGAGGCAGATGACACTTTTGACATGAGCAGAGAATTTTTTTAGGTTTTGAAATTATTGGAGGAAGCTACGACGATTTTGAGAGTTGACTGAGGTGTTATGATGTTATTATTACGATGACTATGTGTATTATGCTGTTGCGGTATGTTTATGATCAATAAGCTGATGCTATATGAGTAATTTGATTATGCTACATATCTGTAGTGATGAAATATTAAAGAAGTGTCGACGAATAAGGTAAGGAATAATGAGTAGTGGTTAGGGACTCTGGTTTGTGAAAAAGGTTGTTGGAAACCAAGAATCGTACTTTAAGAGTTATGGAATGTGTGTATATGCGTGAATGTATTACAATGCCACTGAAAATTTTTTGGACGCTGTTATATTTATAGGATTTTGTTTCTACAGATTTGTAACCCAAATTCTTGACCTGTGAAATATTTTTATATGAGACTGTCACTGTAACGGAAACTGGTGTTGTAAATATTTCGGTAAGAAATTTAAGTGACCACCTGCACCTACTGCGTCATGGGCACCCAGCTGGGCGACAGTCGCCTTGAAAAAAGCCATTATCGTGTGCCTTCCAGAGGCACAGGTGGAAAAAAAAGGGGGGCCATTATCCTCGCTATTGACGTTCCTTTGTAGAAAGCATCGGAAAAACGACACGGTCGGACTTGATAACATATGATTACACTGTGGAGCTCTTAATTTATGATTTACTGAAATGCCTAATGAAATGAGGAGAAATATTTTTATGTCTATACACCTGATTATGACTACTGTCTCTCTAGTTGAGAGATTTTTCTACTAACTTATGAAATGCCTAATGACTACTGAATGATGTTCTTATGCTTTACTTTGTACATAGTTGCTTATTTCATTTGATATCTGGTTTCCAGCTGTGTTGCAGCATTAGTTTTATAAAATAAACTTAGATGCATTTGCTAATGTCAAAACTTTCTGTCAACAGATCTATTAAACAATTATTTTATGATCCACATTCTTCGAAAAAAGGACCTCTTGGAACGGAAAGAACAATAAGAAGGGATTAATAACAGTAACTGCATATATAATTTTCTTTTCAAGTACTTGGTAATTTTTTGTGGTGCACCACTTTAATTACTTAGACATTAAGATGTGATTATACATTTCCCTTATCTGCATTGATATCTTTAGTGTACTATTTTTTCTGCTTGAGCTATGTCATGTTTAGGTATTTCATTTTCTGCTGCTGTTTGCCAGGCATAGTGTTACTGAATTTGACTTTGTGTTACTCTTCTAAGCCAGTTTACTACTGATTTATTTTTCTTGTTTGCTGCACAGTGCCTTATATTAGTTGTAATATTGCAATTGCTTTGCCTATTTAAATTTTTTGTCATTGATGTTTGTGTTAATTGTTTTGTGCTGCTGCATTGCCTCATCCCTTAGTTTAGCATCTGAGCTCAGTAGATTTAAGTTAGCTTAAGAGGGGTAGACTATATAACAAACTGACTATGGAGAATAGGTAAAGAATGCGTTGTAAAGTTATATGAAAAAGATTTGGGCCAAAATGAGTATTGTACACTGAGAAATAATTATATTGAAAGAAATATGAATAGAATACGGAAAGCAGGTATAGATAGGACTTTTTGGGAATAATGATGAATGAAGGGAGATCTCCAAGAAGTAAAGAAAGTTTTGTTGGCAAAATACTGCAGTAAAACAAACCCTGTCCTTTCCTTTTGTATTATTCCGCTATATGTGTGTGCACTCTTGTGTATTTGTGTTTTTCCTGTCTTTATGTGTTTAGCTGATGAGAGCTATGTTGTAGAATTTTTCTAATACTATGTTATTTACTTTGTAAAGATGTTGAGACATTATTTATTCTGTTTTGTTGCTCATACGTGAAGGTGATGTTTCGAAAGTTATTCTGATCTTTTATGTATTTACTTATGTCATAATTCCTGTAGCACTGATGTATATGTTGGTTCGATTCTTTTGTAAAGCCTGTACAAAAATGTTATCTGTATTGTTATGTTCTTTAATGATGTATTTTGTACCTTTGTAATTTTATTTTCATGTTGTAAATTTATAATTGTATAGACACCAGTTCTTCAAATTAAGTTACATTTCACTGCACACGTTTCTGTTGGTCATAGTATATGGACAATATGTGAGAAGTAGGGACTGTTAGTGTTTGCACGTGTGTTAAAAATTCAGCAAGGGACTGGATAACAGCATTGCTGGTTCTAAGGACATTTCAAAAAAAATTTTTTGTGAGTGGACAAGTGGTGGTTTATGGACTTGCTATATTCTCCGCAAGACTCTTCGATGGTGATTGTGCACCTGCACAGTCGCAACAGATGGCTGCTGGCCGTCTCTACATGGACTACAGTGGGTCTACACCTTCGATGGCCCACCAATACCATTATTTCTACAAGGACTACAGTGGGTCTGCATCTTTGATGGCCCACCAATACCATTATTTCTACAAGGACTACAGTGGGTCTACATCTTTGATGGCCCACCAATACCATAATCTCTACAAGGACTACAGAGGGTCTACTCTGTGATGAACTACCTACCAATATTCTTCCAAACTTCGACTGACTCTGCTGTGGGTTTGCTCTGTTGTGGCCCATTACTTGTCTGCATGTCAAGAATCAGCACTGTCTTTCCGTTGGAAGGACAACACTACTTCTTCAAGACTGCATGGAAATCCACTACTTCTGTGTGCAATTTCTTTTACTAATGAGACTTTGTGAAAAAAACTGTAATTACTATTATGATGAATGATCAGGACTATCTTCGTGGACTGTGAGAAAATTTTAGCTTTTGACCAACATTGTATCAATAAGTGTGTGCATTTGATATCTTTGTTATTGTAATTATGAAAAATTTTATCAAATCATTATTGGCCACTGCCCAAAACAATTTGTGAAATTTTTTGTGGGGAGCATGGGGGCTATGTAAGTAGGCAGTTTATGTTTTCTTATTTGTAACGCCACGTAGCGCTCTATATGAAAAATCACTGGCTGTGCTGTGTGCAGTCTGTGGGTAGTTTGCATTGTTGTCTGCCATTGTAGTGTTGGGCAGCGGCAGCTGGATGTGAACAGCGCGTAGCGTTGCGCAGTTGGAGGTGAGCCGCCAGCAGTGGTGGATGTGGAGAGAGAAATTGCGGAGTTTTGATATTTGTAAAAATGGATGTTACGAACTCCTATATATATTATGATTATTAAGGTAAATGCATTGTTTGTTCTCTATTAATATCTTTCATTTGCTAACTATGCCTATCAGTAGTTAGTGCCTTCCGTAGTTTGAATCTTTTATTTAGCTGGCAGTAGTGGCGCTCGCTGTATTGCAGTAGTTCAAGTAATGAAGATTTTTGTGAGGTAAGTGATTTCTGAAAGGTATAGTTTAATGTTACTCAGGGCCATTCTTTTGCAGGGATCTTTGATAGTCAGATTGCGTTGCGCTAAAAATATTGTGTGTCAGTTTAAGCACAGTCTTGTATAATTGTTCAAAGGGGACGTTTCACTGCATGACTCATATTTTGTGATAAGTAGTGAGAGCAGGCGACACGCTGCACAGACCTCTCACAGAAATGAAAACAACAAATAAATGGGTATGATCTACACTACAACGAAGGAATTCTAGAGCCAAAACTTCCCAAACGAAACACAAGAGGCATAACATGTTCCTGTGAAGAACAAATAGGAGGTACGCACGTCTGGCGGTCCCTTCGTTACACGTCGCTGTTGCAAACTGACATTACGCCACAACACATGCACAAATTTGAATACAGCGAACAGACACTTCAATGACCGGACGGAAAGTTTATAATTTTGTGAAGAAAAAAAAATCGCAGTGAGGAAGACTTGATCCTGGATAGCAGCAGCCCAACACAGTGACCGCTCAATATGGCACATATTACATTTGGACCGTTCACTGTTTCTATTTTGCTTCTTTTTTCCACAGTTCAGTACCCCTTCTTCCTGTTTCCATGCTCGATGTGGGTTCAATTTTTGACGGGCTTTCCAATTGGCCAACTTACCACTAAATCTGAAGGGGATGCGATGGGGAGTTTCCTTTGTTACTGACTACAGAAAAACGCTTCTGAGGAGCTGTTCAACCACTGTGCGCCGTTCTTTTTAACTCCCTACGCACAGCCATTGTGCCCTCTAAACAGCTGTTAGCGCGTTGGAACTCACGAGTGATTCCTTCCGCTGACTTCGTGCGATTTTTACAACCACCCTCTCCATTGCTCAAAGGTCCCTGTCCTTCAGTCTGCCTGGTCTTGATTTATGGGGTAGTTGCTCCTTCGCGTTTCCACTTCACAGTCACATCGTTACCAGCCGACTTTGGCAGCTGTAGAAGGTTTGAAGTATTCCTGATGAATTCGTTACTCAGATGACATCTACATCTACATCTACATTTATACTCTGCAAGCCACTCAATGGTGTGTGGCGGAGGGCACCTTACGTGCCACTGTCATTACCTCCCTTTCCTGTTCCAGTCGCGTATGGTTCGCGGGAAGAACGACTGTCGGAAAGCCTCCGTACGTGCTCGAATCTCTCTAATTTTCCATTCGTGACCTCATCCAGAAACGCACCCTCTCGAAACCTGGCGAGCAAGCTACACCGCGATGCATAGCGCCTCTCTTGCAGAGTCTGCCACTTGAGTTTGCTAAACGTCTCCGTAACGCTATCACGCTTACCAAATAACCCTGTGACGAAACGCGCCGCTCTTCTTTGGATCTTCTCTATCTCCTCTCTCAACCCGACCTGGTACGGATCCCGCATTGATGAGCAATACTCAAGTATAGGTCAAACGAGTGTTTTTTAAGCCCCCTCCTTTGTTGATGGACTACGTTTTCTAAGGACTCTCCCAATGAATCTCAACCTTATATGATCATTTCACCTCAGATCGTTAACGACTCCAACGAAGTTTTCAGTCACTAAGCTCTCCTGACCGACCCACTCTGCTGTTACTGCTTCTCTACTGACAACACAATACTCCTCGCATCATTTTATAGTGGCAGGTCCGCCTCTTGTGATATCTATTGGTCAATTACGCATTCCGTAGTGGCGTACGGATACTTTCGATCAGGCACTGTGCTTTTGTATCTGCGCGTTTTTACGAGGGCGTACTGAAAAGTAATTCCCCAGATTTTTTATGTGAAAACTGTTAAAGCATTTTAAATAAAACAAACGTTATACTCCAAACGCTCTCAATTGGGGAGAGATCCGGCGACCTCTCTGGCCAAGGCGGGGTTTGGTAAGCACTAAGATAAGCAGTAGAAACACTCGCTGTGTGTGGTCTGGCGTCATCTTGCTCAAATGTTAACGCAGGGTGACTTCTCATGAAGGACAACAAAACTATTCGTAGAATACCGTCGAGATACTGTTGTGTTATAAGGGCGCCGCGGATGACAACCAGAGGGCTTCTGCTACGAAAAAAATGGTATTCCAAACCATTACTTTTGGCTGTCGGGCCGTATGGCGGGCGAAAGGAAGGTTGGTACCTTACCGCTGTCTCTGGCGTCTCCAGACACGTCTTCGCTGGACATTGGCGCTTAGTGCGAAGCGGGACTCATCACTGAATGCGATTTTACTCCAGTCACTGAGATTCCAGGCCGAAAACGAGTCTGGAAACGTCTCGGACGGTGGTGGTATACCTATCTGACTGTCACCTACATCTACATCTACATTTATACCCCGCAAGCCAGTCAGCCAGGAAAGATGAAGATGGTCTGAGGTACCATTTGTTTTCGTAGGATGATCGATTTGATTGTTATCCGCAGCACCCATATAGTACAGCGCCACGTCAACGATTTTCTACGCCCCAGCTTGTTGTCCTCCGTGGCAAGTCATCCTGGGCTTACATTTCAGCACGATAATGCCCACCCACACACGACTGCTTGTTTTCGTGCTTGCCAAACCCTACCTTGGTCAGCAAGGTCGGCGGATCTCTCCCCAGTAGAGAACGTGTGGAGCATTATGGGCAGGGCCCTCCAAACAGCTCTGGATTTTGTCAATCTAAGGCGCCAGTTGGACAGAATTTCGCTTATACCCCTCATGAGGACATCCAACAACTATATCAATCAATGCCAAGCTGAATAACTGCTTGCATAAGGGCCAGAGATGGGCCACCGCGTTATTAACTTGCTGAACTTCTCAAGCTTCTTTTCTTGAATAAATCATCCAATTTTTCTGCAATTGTAAGCATTTGTTTGTCTGTAAATGTCCATCACGTCTACCGATTTCCATCCCATTTGGATAATTGCTTTGTGTTTCTCTTGTCTTAGAGTCTATTTAACACTATTCACATTTATTTCTAAACACGTTTCGCCTGTATGTCTATTGAATTTCGTCCTACAGTTTCTTTTTCAGGTACGTCAATTTTTACTATGCCATATTTCGTGAATTATGTGTCGTACAGTGATATATATTTGCAAGTAAATTCTCTGATATTTGTGAATACTGTCTGAAAAGTATGTTGCAAATAGAATTAGCAGCAAAGGGGTAATAAATTAAAATGACGCGCCTGATAAGGCAGTTTTACTGCATGAACAGCTGAAATGTAGTTAGCGATAAACTTTTTTTTTCATCATTTTGTGGGGAAAGTGTCAGCGAGAACAAGTCTCTTAAAGATTTAAAATTGTGTGAAGTTGTTTGCAAGTCACTAAGTGCTCTCATTCCCAAATACCGGATGAATATAGTTTAGCTACTCGTGCGTCGTGACCTACGCTTCTTTTTTTTCAAAAATGTTCAAATGTGTGTTAAATCTTACGGGACTTAACTGCTACGGTCATCAGTCCCTATGCTTCCACACTACTTAACCTAAATTATCCCAAGGACAAACTCACACACCCATGCCCGAGGGAGGACTCGAACCTCCGCCGGGACCAGCCACACAGTCTATGACTGCAGCGCCTAAGACCGCTCGGCTAATCCCGCGCGGCTCTTTTTCTTCCCCATCCCCAACTCCACCCCTACAGTTTTGACAGAAGTTGGTTTTTACCAGCACAGTGATTCTTTCCAGACAGTAAGTGATATGTGTTCCAAGTTGGGTTGAAATCAGTCCAGTGGTTCAGATATTGTAATATTGTTTTCGCCCAAATGAATTGTGAAAAAGTTCTCACTGAGTCACTTACGCCGGCCGCTGTGGCCGAGCAGTTCTAGGCGCTTCAGTCCGGAACCGCGCTGCTGCCACGGTCGCATGTCCGAATCCTGCCTCGGGTGTGGATGTGTGTGATGTCCTTATGTTAGTTAGGTTTAAGTAGTTCTAAGTCTAGGGGACTGATGACCTCAGATGTTAAGTCCCATAGTGCTTAAAGTCATTTGATTTGAGTCACTTACAGTCTCTTTTCATAGGTATATAGATAACAGAGATATCAGTATCATCTTTGCTTTTTCCAGTGGACTATCCTAATTCCTAATGCTAGTGCAATAGTTTTAAAAGAGAATAGTTCAGAGGCGTTTCACTCCTCAAAATCATATTAGAAGTTTCGATGAAATGACAATATTTAGATCTTAGGATTTATCTATTTTGAATATGATACCGGTTGCTGTCTTATGCGGAGCTCTACTATTCTCTGTACCGTGAAAACTCTGTTCAGTTGTTATTTTGCTTTTGTATATTTCGTATCAAACCAATACTTAAAAACGACAAACGGATGGGAAATGGATAACTCAAATGTTTAAACTGAAAAAAATTCCAAATACGAATTTTTATACGACTGTAATTTTTTAATAAATCACGTGGTTCGTTTGGATTCAACAACCTATCGGTAATTTTGAGCTACGTCTCTTCTTCAAAGCCCCATAGGTCAGAAAGTCGTAGTATCAGAGGGCCTCGTCAAACTACAGAGTGGGCGAAATAAACCTTCTAGTTGGCATGCGGCTGTGGTGCTTTCACTCGTCCACTACCCGTGCTCGCTGACGCCCGCTAAATGTGTGCCAATCGGCTTCGATTCGGTCAATTGCTGATACAGTGTTGCAAGAGAGTGCCACTTGTCTCTAAGGACTGCCCTGCCGCTGTCTAGCGCATGCAAACCGAGACTGTTTGATAAGCGCTGAGGCGGGCATTGGCATTTGCGAGCTGATGTCAGTTCGTTACGCAAGTTCACATACGTATGGAACAGGGCTGCAGTGGATTCAACTGCGCGATTTTCGTTGCTTGGATGTCTGCGATTTCTTTCGTGGTTTAATCATCATCTATGCTGTTCAGTCGATTTGTCGAACCTAACGAAGCGCATCGAACAGTGGTAGAGGAAATTTGAGTATGAGATTGAATTACTCTGTGAATATTATCACAAATTCACTTCAAAGGACTGGATGCAACGTGCCGCGTCACGTAAAATTTGAACCACGTAATTTCCGGAATTCTGAGAGACATTATTACGCTTTCATTGTTCGTTAACATATGGCACAAACTTCTACATCTACGAGGGTAATCCCAAAAGTAAGGTCTCCTATTTTTTATAAGTACATAGACCTGTTTATTTCTACAATGGTTTACACCAGTTTACAGCTTGGACATTTAGCTATTTTGCGACATAATCACCATTTCTGTCGACGCATTTTTGTAGACGCTGTGGCAGTTTTTGTATGCCCATGTCATACCAGCTCGCCACCATGCTGTTCAGAAAGTTAAGAACCTCGTCGTCGGAGCTGAATCGCTTTCCGGCCAAATGATCTTTTAACCTAGGGAACAGGTGATAGTCACTGGGCGCCAAGTCAGGACTATAGGTGGGTGGGTGATTATGTTCCACTGAAACTGTTGCAGGAGAGCAACGGTTTGCCGAGCGATGTGTGGGCGAGCGTTGTCATGGAGAATGTGTACGCCCTTGCACAACATTCCTCTTCTCCGGTTTTGAATTGCCCGTTTGAGTTTTTTCAGAGTCTCACAGTGCTTGTCAGCGTTAATTGTGGTCCCAGCGATTCAGCTCCAATGACGAGGTGAAAGAAGAGATTCATAACTTTCTAAACAGCATGGCGGTGAGCTGGTATGACATGGGCATACAAAACCTGCCACAGCGTCTGCAAAATTGTATCGACAGAAATGGTGATTATTTCGAAAAATAGCTAAATGTTCAAGCTGTAAACCGATGTAAACTATTGTAGAAATAAATAGGCTCAAATGGTTCAAATTGCTCTGAGCACTATGGGACTTAATATCTGAGGTCATCAGTCCCTTAGAACTTAGAACTACTTAAACTTGGCTACCTAAGGACATCACATACATCCATGCCCGAGGCAGGATTCCAACCTGCGACCGTAACGGTCACGCGGTTCCAAATTGAAGTGCCTAGAACAGCTCGGCCACACCGGCCGGCAAATAAACAGGTATATGTGCTTATAAAAAAAGGATGCCTTACTTTTGGTATTACCCTCGTACATATATTTTCGCAATCCTCCATGCGGTTCATGGCGGAGGATCCGTTCCACCACTTCTAGTCGTTTCGTTTCCTATTCCATTCGCAAATGGTACCAGGGAAAAACTTCTGTCTTTATATTTCCGTACGAGCTCCGATTTCTCTTAACCAGTCTTCGCGGTCCTCACTACAGATGTACGCTGGTAGCAGGGGATCGTTCTGTTGCAAATGCCAGTTCTCTGAACTATCTTAATAGTGTCTCGTAACAAGTACATGTCCTTCGCTCCAGGGATTTAAATTTAAGCTCACAAAACAGTTAACACTCGCGAATTGATCGAACTTACCGGTAAAAAAGCTTACAACACCCTTCTGAATTCGTTCGAAGTTTTCCTTTAACTCAATGTGGTAGAGATCGCAAACACTCGAGCAATTCTCAAGAATGAGTCACAAGTTTTCTGTAGGTGGCCTCCTTTACAGATGAGCTACACTTTCCTAGAATTCTCCCAATAAACCGAAGTCCACTATTTGTCTTCCCTACGACCCACTTCTGGATGAATACACGAAACAGATTCAGAAGGATGTAGGTTGCAGTAAGTACTGGGAGATGAAGAAGCTTGCACAGGATATAGCAGCATGGAGAGCTGCATCAATCCAGTCTCTGGACTCAAGACCACAACAACACACTTCATGCCGCTTTGCTGCGTTACACCTAGATATTAATCGACGTGACTGTGTCAAGCAACACACCACTAGCAATGCATTCAAACATTACATGATCGTTTTCCCCACTCATTCAGGGCACGCTACCGTTCTTTGAACCAAATAGAAATACTATCCACATCGTCCTGCATCCTCCTACAGTCACTCAAAGACGACACTTTCCCGTACACTACAGCATCATCAGCAGACGCAGATTGCTGCTCGCCCACGGTCAGATCTTTTATGTACACTCATGCTTATAAATTAAGGATAATGCTGATACATGGTGAAACAACGCTCTGGTGGGTGGTTTGCGGGTTTAAATCACCTCGGGGTATGACCATGCGGTGCATTTGACCTGTGGTCGTCGCACGGTGGCGTCGGCATGGAGTCCACATACGCAGAGGAGTGTTGGTGCATGTCAGAGTGCGGTGCAGCGAGTAAGTGTGCAGACAAGACGTGCTAATGGTGACTGTGAGTTGAAAATGGCTCAAAGGAAACATACTGGTGACGTTATGAGGGGTTAAATACTAGGGCGACTGGAGGCTGGTCAAACACATCAGGTTGTAGCACGGGCCCTCTGTGTGCCACAAAGTGTGATCTCAAGATTATGGCAACGTTTCCTGCAGACAGGAAACGTGCCCAGGCGCTACAGTACGGGACGTCCACAGTGTACAGCACCACAAGAAGACCGATATCTCACCATCAGTGCCCGCAGACAGCCACGGAGTATTGCAGGTAGCCTTGCTTGGGACCTTACCTCAGCCACTGGAACAGTTGTCTCCAGACACACAGTCTACAGACGACTGGACAGACATGGTTTATTCACCCGGAGACCTGCAAGGTGCATTCCATTGACCTCTGGTCACAGTATAGCCCGTAAAGCTTGGTGTCAAGAACACAGTACATGGGCATTGGAACAGTGCTCCCAGGTTATGTTCACGGACGAGTCCAGGTATAGTCTGAACAGTGATTCTCGCCGGGTTTTCATCTGGCGTGAACCAGGAACCATATACCAATCCCTTAATGTCCTTGAAAGGGACCTATATGGAGGTCGTGGTTTGATGGTGTGGGGTGGTTCAAATGGTTCAAATGGCTCTGAGCACTATGGGACTTAACTTCTGAGGTCATCAGTCGGTGTGGGGTTGGATTATGATTGGTGCACGTACACCCCTGCATGTCTTTGACAGAGGAGCTGTAACAGGTCAGGTGTATCGGGACGTCATTTTGCACCAGCATGTCCGCCTTTTCAGGGCTGCAGTGGGTCCCACCTTCCTCCTGATGGATGATGATAACGCACGGCCCCACCGAGCTGCCATTGTGGAGGAGTACCTTGAAACAGAAGATATCAGGCGAATGGAGTGGCCTGCCTGTTCCCCAGACCTAAAACACATCGAGGACGTCTGGGATGCTCTCAGTCGACGTATCGCTGCACGTCTTCAAACTCCTACGACACTTCAGGAGCTCCGACAGGCACTGGTGCAAGAATGGGAGGCTATACCCCAGCAGCTGCTCGACCACCTGATTCAGAGTATGCCAACCCGTTGTGCGGTCTGTGTACGTGTGCATGATGATCATATCCCATATTGATGTCGGGATACATGCGCATGAAACAGTGGCGTTTTGTAGCATATGTGTTTCGGGACAGTTTTCTCAAATTATCACCAATACTGTGGACTTACAGATCAGTGTCGTGTGTTTTTTCTATGTGCCTATGCCATTAGCGCCAGTTTTGTGTAGTGCCACGTTGTGTGGCACCACATTCTGCAATTATCCTTAATTTATGAGCATGAGTGGGTATATAGTAAAAGTGCGGTCCTATCACGCTTCCCTGAGGCACTCTTAGCGTCACTTTGGACTCCGATGAACATTCGAAGTTTAGAAGAATGTGCTGGGGTTCTGTTAGTTTAAAACTATTGAAGCCACCCACATACTGATAACCTACTCCGTATGCTCCGACTCGGACCTTCATTAACAGCCTTTTCGAAAATCAGGAAAAATTGAATCAATCTGTTGTCCTTCATCCGTTCTTCACATAATATCGCGTGAGATAAGGGCAACATGAGTTTTGCACAAACGATGCTTTCTACATATGTGTCGATATCTGAATGGAAGCTTTTCTCGTACAAGTAAATTATTATATTCGAACATAACTGAACCGGACAAAATATTAGTCAGCGCGAGCTATCGTCAAGCAGATAACATGTGATATCACCTAGAACCTCGATAATGGCTTCAGCGAGGAAGAGAGTCTAGAAGTTTCTTCAGGTTTGTTTATTTACGGCATATTCCATTACAATTTACTGTAGTGCTACACTGAAGCACCGAAGAAACTGGTATAGCCATGCGCATTCAGATAGTCTGGAACCGCGCGACTGCACGACACAAAGCTTTACTCCTCGCCTGGGCCTGTCAACAGTGACATTGGGCTGTTGATCACTGGAAACATGTTGCCTGATCGGAAGAGTCTCGTTTCAAATTGTATCGAGTGGATGGACGTATACGGGTATGGAGACAACCTCATGAACCGATGGACCCTGCATATCAGAAGGGGACTGTTCAAGCTGGTCGAGGCTCTGTAATGGTGTGGGGCGTGTGCAGCTGGAGTGATATGGAATCCCTGATGCGTCTAGCTACGACTGTGACACGTGACACGTATGTAAGCATCCTGTCTGATCACCTGCATTCAGTCATGTCCATCGTGCATTCCGGCGGACTTGGGCAATTCCAGCAGGACAATGCGACACCCTATACGTCCAGAATTGCTACAGAATGGCTCCAGGAACACTCTCCTGAGTTTTAACACTTCCACTGGCCACCAAACACCTCAGACATGAACGTTATTGAACATATCTGGGATGCTTTGCAACGTGCTGTTCAGTTGAGAGCTCCACCCCTCGTACGCTTACGGATTTATGGACAGCCCTGCAGTATATGTGTAGTGTTTGTGTTTGTGTGTGTGTTGTATAATGATAATGATCATGATGATGATGATAAAGGAGAGGGTGAAACCTGGTGCTGCTACATAGCCTACTCCACGCGAATAGGAGCGAGAGGGCCGCCAAGATTAACCTCAGCATCCGACGGGCGGATCAGCGCCAACACTGTGACATGCCCTCACTGCGGAGAGGTTTCGCACTTAAACCAGAACACTGGCGCAGAGTCTAATGATCAGGAACTTTAGCCACCACCTCTCCTCCCCTTGCCGGCCAAATACCGGCAGCGGAAATTTTTTCCATCACCAAAATTCGAACAGGCTTACCCTCGCGTCTAGCGCATAAGCGACCTCGGCCACGGGTGCGGGTAGATCCTTCAGCTATGAAATATCTATCTTAGTTCACTTATTGATTATTAGATCTCATTAAAGCTATCAAAGTGAAGGGATGTTGACTGCTACATTACTGGTAATTCCAAACAGTCTCAAACTTTTTCTGTTGGATTAAGATCAGACGATGTAGGGAATAAGTAGATGTAGTACAGGATGCACGTTTTTCATCAAACGAGGAACGTATACGTGCAGTCCTCCGAACACGGCTGTTGTTATTTTGGAAGATGGGAGTGTCCACAGTATATTCATAATTAAGCTGTAAAGAAAGGGCAACATCCTGGTTCATGAATGAAATTTTCACTCTGCAGCGGGGCGTGCGTTGATATGAAACTTCCTGGAAGCTATCTTACTACGATGATTCCACACAACCGACCTAGACACACACACCACTTTACTGCCATGCCTGATATGAACGCTCGACGGTGACGTGGCCTCCTGGTACCAGTTATAAACCATGCACAGCCTGTTATGTAAGAGCGTGGTCGGCATTACACATATATGCTATAAGATATCGCCTTAGTTCTTTCACAGCCCAAAATAGGGAAGCTTTGTCCTTCGTGCAGTGTCCATAAAACATCACTTTACTTTGAGTCCTTGACAGAGATACACAAGAAGAGACATAAGCACAGCGCGTTATAAAAGTCATTCACTTTTTTAACCAGTTTATAGCGTGTTACCCATTTTTGTACAAATGATTTCGATTTTTCCACATACACTATGTGATCGAAAGTATCCGGACACCCCAAAAAGCATACGTTTCTCATATTAGGTGCATTGTGCTGCCACCTACTGCCAGGTTCTCCATATCAGCGGCCTCAGTAGTCATTAGACATCGTGAGAGAGCAGAATGGGGCGCTCCGCGGAACTCACGACCTTCGAACGTGGTCAAGTGATTGGGTGCGTCATACGTCTGCACGCGAGATTTCCACACTCCTAAACATCCCTAGTTCCACTGTTTCCGATGTGATAGTGAAGTGGAAATGTGAAGGGACACGTACAGCACAAAAGCGCACAGGTCGACCTCGTCTGTTGATTGACAAGGCTGCCGACATTTGAAGAGAGTCGTAATGTGTAATAGGCAGACATCTATCCAGACCATCACACAGGAATTCCAAACTGCATCAGGATCCACTGCAAATACTATCACAGTTAGGCGGGAGGTGAGAAAACTTGTATTTCCTGGTCGAGCGGCTGCTCATAAGCAACCCATCACGCCGGTAAGTGCCGAACGACGCCTCGCTTTGTGTAAGGAGCATACACATTGGACGACTGAACAGTGGGACAACATTGTGTGGAGTAACGAATCACGGTACACAATGTGGCGATCCAATAGCAGGGTATGGGTATGGCGAATTCCCGGTGAACGCCATCTGCCAGCGTGTGCAGTGCCAACATTAAAATTCGGAGGTGCAGGTGTTATGGTAGCGTCGCGTTTTTCATGGAGGGGGCTTGCACTCCTTGTTGTTTTGCGTGGCACTATCACATCACAGGTCTACATTGATGTTTTAAGCACCTACGTGCTTCCCACTGTCGAAGAGCAATTCGGGGATGGCGATTGCATCTTTCAACACGATCGGGCACCTATTCATAGTGCACGGCCTATGGCGGACTGCTTACACGACAGTAACATCCCTGTATGGACTGGCCTACACAGAGTCCTGGCCTGAATCTTATAGAACGCTTTCGTACTGGTATGGAACGCCGACTTCGTGTCAGGCCTGACCGACCGATATCGATACCTCTCCTCAGTGCACCACTCCGCACTGAATTCCAGCATTACCGATGGAGGGCGCCACTAACTTGTAGGTTACTTTCATCTAGCTGTCCACATACTTTTGATCATATAGTGTATCTAGATGCCGCGACATGACACTTTTCCGGACCTTTGTGGTGGCTACAGAGAAGCACAGCCTCAAAACGCGACACGTAAGCTACACTCATATCTCTTCTTATGTATGTCATTCGAGAATTCCAAGCAAACAAATGCTTTATGGACATTAGATGAAGGACAAAGGTTCGCTCTATTGGGTTGTGAAAGACCTAAGGCGATATCTTTTACTATCTGAGTGTAATGCCGACCGCACTCTTACATAACGGGCTGCACGTCGCTCCAAAGTGAAAACTGTGCTATTTTGTGGGTTAACTAGTAAACTGTGCACTTAGTTTTATTTCAGTTGTTACTGTATTCAGTAATTTAACAATCGTGGACACGAACAATAACGGATCCTTCCTCCTTCTTATGGACAGTTTTACACTTTCTATCCTCTGTCAGTCGCTGCACTACACTTCGACCTTCTGCGCGATTTATCGTTTGCGTATACACGGTCCAGTCACATTAATGTGACCACCACCTACGTTAGACGTCAACCTGCAATAACCTCCCACAGATGGAATCTGGCAGCACTAGCAGTGGAGGGTATATAAAGAGTATAGGAGGGACGCGGAAACCAGTGCAGTCCTTTCGTAATGCGGAAACGGAGCGACTTATCTGACGTTCAAAAGGGCCTAATCGTTGGCTTTCAGACCAAAAGTGGAAACATTTCCGGAACGACTAAGCTTGTAAACTGTTCGCATGCCGCCGTGGTTAAAGTATATCGCACGTGGCAAAATGGCGCCATCCAAAACCGCTGCCGAGGCAACTGGCGCCCCATTGGCTATTGATGATGCGGTTGAACGATGGCTGCGGAGATGTGTACGGACGAATAGACGTGCAACTGTTGAGCAACTGATGGCACCGATGAATCAAGGGGTTACCAACAGTTTTTCCTTAACGACTGTTCAGCAAACGTTGTTGTGTATGGGACTACGCAGCAGCCGTCTAGATCCTGCACCAATGCTCACTGCTGTTCAGCGGTGACGAAGGCTGGAATTTACAGGCCAATACCGCAACTGCACGTCTACTGAGTGGCAATAGGTGGCCTTTTCAGATGAATCACGTTTTATGCTCCATCAGGCGTGAAATGCCTGAAAGAAAACTCCCTGCAACAATCACCTGAAGAGTCTAGGCTGGAAGAGGCAGTGTTATGGTCTGGGGAATGTTATCGTGGCATTCCCTGGGTGATCTCTTCGTTCTGGAACGCACAATGCATCAACACAAGCATGCATGTATTCTTGGGACCACGTCCTCTCCTGCATGCAGTTTGTTTTTCCTCAATGGTTCAAATGGTTCTGAGCACTATGGGACTCAACTGCTGAGGTCATTAGTCCCCTAGAACTTAGAACTAGTTAAACCTAACTAACCTAAGGACATCACAAACATCCATGCCCGAGGCAGGATTCGAACCTGCGACCGTAGCGGTCTTGCGGTTCCAGACTGCAGCGCCTTTAACCGCACGGCCACTTCGGCCGGCTGTTTTTTCCTCAGCACAAGGCATCTACCAGCAGGACAATGCAACATGTCACACAGCTTCCAGTGTACATGCGGGGTTCGCAGAGCATCAGAATAAGTTTACCGTACTCTCATGGCCACCAAACTCCCCAGATTCAAACAAAATCGAGGATCTGTGGGATCACCTCGATGGAGCTGTTCGTGGTATGGACCTTCAACCAAGAAACCCAACGCAGCTGGCCATGGGACTGGAGTTGGCAGAACTCGTCATCCGTGTCGATACCTTCTAGAACTCCACTGACTCTCCTCCCATACGTCTCGGAGCGGTCTGCACTCCCAAAGGTAGTTATTCAGGCTTTTGACAGATGCACACGTTGATGTGACTGGACAGTCAGGCAAGAAGAGAACAGAAAGTTTTGAAATGCAGTGTTTACAGGAGAAATTTGAAGATTGGATGGGTAGATCGGATAACTAATGGTAAGAAGCTGAATCGACTTGGAGAAAAAAATTTTATGGAACAACTTGACTAACAGAAGGGATCAGTGGATAGGATACTTCCTGACGTATAAAGGGATAGTAAATTTGACAGTTAGGGAAGGGAAGAAGGCAAAAATTGTGAAAGCCAACTAAGGCTTGACTATGATACGGAGATTGGAATGGATGTCGGTTGCAGTAGTAGCAGAGATGAAGAGACCTGCAGAGGAGTGACTAGTTTGGGGACGTACATGGTTCAAATGGCTCTGAGCACCATGGGACTCAACTGCTGAGGTTATTAGTCCCCTAGAACTTAGAACTAGTTAAACCTAACTAACCTAAGGACATCACAAACATCCATGCCCGAGGCAGGATTCGAACCTGCGACCGTAGCGGTCTTGCGGTTCCAGACTGCAGCGCCTTTAACCGCACGGCCACTTCGGCCGGCGGGGACGTACATCAAACTAATGCTCGTACCGAAGACAACGACAACAAATACAGGTGCAACCAAGCACATGTCAAATGAACATAAATACATTCTCAGAAAAAAATGTTATGGTGTATTTTTGTTGTACGTTGTTCCACAGTGAAAGCAGTGGTATACTTGGTTTAGTTCTTTTTTGTAATACTCTGTAGTTCTTCTTATTATTCTTTAAGTGTCCCACAGCCGTTAGGTTGTGGAGTGTATGGCTTACAACAGTTGATTTGTATTGCTTTATTTTCTCTTGTTGATGTACTCACTGATGCCCCACAAGCCCTGCAATGAAAGTAATAGTAAACAAGTTCAAATTCATTCTATCGTCTGCATGAATTTAGCTGAAGATTGTGCCGTTATTGACTCTAGATACATTATGTTCTGCCTCCATTTCATTTTCATTTTCACCGTCGGATATTATTGGCTTCTGATGACACCATAATTCTTCCAGTAGTTTGCAGGTTGGCAGCAGGTAGATTCCATGGTTTAGTTGTTGGAAGAGGAGATGACTCGACCCTAACATGCCAGTGACACAGGCTGGAACCATTCACGATTATCTTCTTTAGTGCAAAAGCGGATTAATAGTAATTTTAAAGGCACATCAGCAGTTACCGTGAACAAAAACCTAAGTTTCCTGTTTACAGAAAGCAGAGCAATACACATGAACTGAAGCGCCCTTTTCAAAACTGGGGAACTCCTTAAACGTGTATGGGAAGTAGATGCAGGTGGTCAGTACTTTCCAGTAGACGTCATGATTCCGCTATTTCACCTCTGGCAAGCTAGTTAATTGATCCAAAAAAGGTAATTTCCGACAGTAACCATTGGTAAACAAGGGATTAACGCCAATGCCGAATATTTGCATTCTGCTGTGAGCTTTACTGCCCAACAAAGGAAATAGCTCACAAAACAGTAGTAGGACTGATACTTGAGTATTGTTATTTTACAGTGTTGTATTCCGTCCACTACGCTGACTATACCAGCAATTCGTATATATGTATATTGTTGATGAACTTATCTATGTTAGTGAAGTGCCGTCTTTGTGCTCGCCACATGCGTCATGCTCACATAGTGTATAGAAGAGTGGGTATACTTATAAAATCAAACGTATTTGCATCCAGAAACTCGTCCACTTTCCACACTTCCTCCCCTTCTTGGAGTGTGTTTGGACCAGTCCTATGCGCTAATCACCAATTCAGGTACCCTGCTGCAACATTACATCTATATCCTACCTTCCATACATCTTCATGCCTTATCTGCGCTCTCCCATCGGAACATCAACCAACTCCTTCTACCCAACAATGAAATCCATCACGTTATACACACTTCTTTCTATCCCTACTCACAACCCATCACATCACACCATTCTTCCATTTTGCTGCCTCACCCTTCCACCACCTCAATGACTTTTAGTCACTCCTTGCATTTCCACAGAGTCCCATAGTCATACCCATCATTCCACTTACATCATAATCACGATCACTTTTATACAGCACAGGCATCGCCATTGTACAGAGTAAGTCAGCATTGCCAGATAGTTTTTGAATTTATAGTACACAGTGACGTTTTAATATATAGCAATCTATTTTATTTCAAAAGATACACAATGGAAAACGGTTTATTTCTTATACGCTATTTTTGACAGAAATTAATTATTTTTGAAAGGTATTTTTACTCAATGGTGTCCTTTACTTGAAGCATAGTGTGTGGCTTACTGATGTACACTTTATTCTTGAGGAAGGCACACAAGAAAAAGTCACGTGGAGTAAAATCTGGAGAGTGGAGCGGCCAGTCAACAACATCTCTTTTGTTGGCTACCACTTTCGATGGAAATAACTTATTTACTTCAGATACATACATATTGGAAGTCTGAGCTGTCGCACCGTCTTGCTGAAACCAAACATAATTCTGTGACGAGAAATTCACTCAACATGGTCAGATAACGCCCCGAGTTCACTGTGATGGCTCTGTCATTTTCTTTGAGGAAATAAAGCCATATGACACCATATTTCTGTAGTCCAGGCCACACTGTAACCATGTAGCAATGCAGTGGGCGCTGGTGCGGATCGTGAGGGTCGTTTGGGTACCAATAACGACAGTTTTACTTGTTGATACTGCTGTTTAGGTAAAAACGAGCTTCTGCTGTTTAGTTAAAAACGAGCCTCATCTCACTTTAAAATCATAATCCCAGGTTCTCCCTCCAACATTCTTTCTTTGCTTTAGCAAAACGTCTCCTTCTCACAAAGTCTTGAGACTTCAACTCCTGAAAAATAGCAGTTTTGTTGGGATGGAACTTTAGAGGGCGTGAAACGGGTCGAACAGACGGATTTGATGACGCAGAAGACTGTGCGTGTCGCCCTGCTGATCGGTTGAGTCTCTGTTGAATTGCATGACGCACGACTTCAACATTTTCAGATGACGTGGCCGTCTTTGTACTGCCCCCCAATTGTTTCTTCAGTGCAGAACTTGTCTCACGAAAGATCTGAACCCACAGCAGAATGATTGAGCGGGTTGGAGCTGCACCGTTACGTGGAACGCTGTATTGGGGACCGAACTTCTTCAAGTGATGGTCACAGATTCTGTATTTTTAAAAAACGTCTCTATGCCGAACGCAGGGCGTTGCACAGTCCACCTCTCCATTGTAATTAAACGGCTGCTGTAGGGGAAAACAACGAACCCAAGCACGCCCCTCCACTACACTGACTTACCCGCTAATGCTAGAGTCAAAAACCACAGGTAATGCTGACCCACTCTGTACCACATATAAATATTATCATCACTGATGGTATTTTAACTGTCCTACAAAAACACTAAAAAATTTTAAATCATAAAAATTGTCTACCAATGTGTTTTTAAAAACATCGTGTATTTTTCTCTTTTTTTTTTTTTTTAATGCGTTCTACACTTCCTTTAACTTCGTACAACCGTTGAAGAGTGATTTTATACACTGACTGTCAGCTCTTTCGTGAGGAAGTGAAACAACAATAAAGAAAAATGCACTCATACTGCAGGAAACTATGTTCTAGAATGTCACAAATGAACTTTGCAGAGCAAGCTTTAACATCCCACTTTGCTTGAAAATGACCAACTGTCGGAACTGCAATCAAAACCAATACTTTCAACAGCCTTAGTCAGAAACACTGCATTCAGTGATTATATAAAGGCTGTGAACCGAGTCCTTGTCAAAATTTTAATCCAAATAACAATAAAAAAAACGAGTACGCTTCACTGCAGACCCGAAACAGTAGATAATTTTTTATATTACTGTACTGTCGCGTACGGAATGAAGCTGCAGCGGCCTGTTTGTTGGATCGGTGCACGCACTGCGCACACTGCACATTGCCCGGCTGAAGCCGTTGACCTCACAACGTACCGCACTGACGCCTTTGTTTCGTCACGCGCGCCCGAGGTGATTAACTACGAGCGACCAGTCATTAAGCTGCCTTGTTCGCGAATCAGCTGATAACAATAGTACGTGGCCCTCGACAACAGGCGCTAAACCGCATTTACGCAGCAGCAACAGAATCAATATGGACAAAAGGTAACCATTGATAACCTCGAGAGCACAACACATAAGAGCGGACCGCTGTCCTCACTGTACGACACCATCAAATAGGTACAACCTACTCAATAATTCACTACAGTACTGCAGTAGCCACATCCCGAATATTCATTTTGTTTCTCATTACTTCAGGTGGTTCAAATGTCTCTGAGCACTATGGGACTTAATATCTGATGTCAACAGTCCCCTAGGCTTAGAACTACTTCAACCTAACTAACTTAAGTACATCACACACATCCATGCCCGAGGCAGGATTCGAACCTGCGACTGTAGCTTTTCATTACTATTTTAGGAAGCACGAAATACATTACACGTTACTCTGCAAATCACCGTGAAGCAAAGGTGAGCAATAAAATGACGGAGCTTTAACTTTGCAGGTGGAATAAAACAGGGCGACGCTCTCTCTGCGCTCTTGTTGAATTTAGCACCGTATAGTCCGATACAAAAAATAAACAAAGGAGGTAAATCATGATGGGATCCAGTCACATATGTGTATTTGCAAATGATATTTCAATTGTGACGAGAGATATAAAGACCCTTAAAGAAAGGTACGAAATAATGGAAGTAGAAGGAGCGAAAAGTTGACTTTCTGTAAATGAAAACAAGATAAAATATTTGATAATGTTTAATTCGAAGCCTAGAACATCACATCATCTGAAGGACTCTAATAAATGTTTTCAAAGTGTCAGCTGCTTCCGTCATCTAAGCATCGTTTTAACCAATGATAATAGAATGAGACATGTTATTAGAGCAAGGATACAATCAGGAAACAGAGCATATTGCGCAAACTTACAGGGGCTTAAGAATTATCTACAGTGAAGAACCAAAGAAACTGGTACACCTGCCTGACATCGTGCCGGACCCCCACGAGCACGTAGAAGTGCCACAACACGACGAGGCATGGACGCGGCTAATGTCTGAAGTAGTGCTGGAGGGAACTGACACCATGAATCCTGCAGCGCTGTCCATAAATCCGTAAGAGTGCGAGGGGCTGGAGATCTCTTCTGAAAAGCATGTTGCAAGGCGTCGAAGATATGGTCAACAGTGTTTATGTGTGGGGAGTTTGGTGGCCAGACGAAGTGTTTGAATTCAGAAGAGTGTTCTTGGAGCCACTCTGTAGCAATTCTGCACGTGTAGGGCATCGAGTTGACCTGCTGGAATTACCAAAGTCCGTCGAAATACACAGTGGACATGAATGGATGTAGGTGATCAGACAGGATGCTTATGTAAGTGTCACTTGTCACAGTCGTATCTAAACGTATCAGGGGTCCCATATCATTCCAACTGCACACGCTCCGTAACATTACAGAGCCTCCAACAGCTTGAACAGCCCCCGTTGACATGCAGGGTGCTTGGACTCGTGAGGTTATCATATCCGAACACATCCATTAGCTCGATACAATTTGAAGCGAGAATGGTTCCAGACATCAACAGTCCAGTGTCGGTGTTGACGGGCCCAGGGGAGGTGTAAATCTTTGTGTCGGTCAGTCATCAAGGGTACACGAGTGGGCCTTCGGCTCCGTAAGCTCTTATCGATGATGTGTAATTGAATGGTTCGCACGCTGACACTTGTTGATGACCCAGCATTGAAATCTGTAACAATTTGCGGAAAGGTTGCACTTCTGTCACGTTGAACGATTCTCTTCAGTCGTCGTTGATAACGTTCTAGCAGTATCTTCTTGCGGCCACAGCGATGTCGGAGATTTGATGTTTTACCAGATTCCTGATATTCACGGTACACTCGTGAAATGGTCGTACTGGAAGATCCCCACTTCATCGCAACGTCGGAGATGCTTTGTACCATCGCTCATACGCCGACTGTAACACCAAGTTCAACTCACTTCAATCTTGATAACCTGCCATTGTAGCAGCAGTAACAGATCTAACAACTGCGCCAGACACTTGTTGTCGTATATAGGGGTTTCCGACCGCAGCATACCGAGGGAGGTGGCGCAGTGGTTAGCACACTGGACTCGCATTCGGGAGGACGACGGTTCAATCCCGTCTCCGGCCATCCTGATTTAGGTTTTCCGTGATTTCCCTAAATAGTTTCAGGCGAAAGCCGAGATGGTTCCTTTGAAAGGGCACGGCCGATTTCCTTTCCAATCCTTCCCTAACCCGAGCTTGCGCTCCGTCTCTAATGACCTCGTTGTCGACGGGACGTTAAACACTAACCACCACCACCATCCGACGGCATCGCCGTTATTCTGCCTGTTCACATGTCTCTGTCTTTGAATACGCATGCCTATATCAGTTATTTTGGCGCTTCAGTGTAATTACAAAAACAACCAAGTTAAGAGTATAAAGGCCGTCCCAGAAATGTTGTGACAAACTTAGAGGAGTTGCAGAGGATGTCCTGAGGACCAAATCGAGGGCAGAAATCCGTGTCCGAAAACGTCATCCAACGACGCTACAGAGCGCCAAAGTTATAGGCGCCAGTCCGTCACTAGGCCAGATCCTTAGCAGCAAACGTGATGTTGTAAGCTCATGGGCCGTAAATGGAACGTCTCGTAATGTTGTATGTTATTCAGTGATCGCGACTAATTGTCACGATCGCCAGTGAAGATGGAGCTAGATGATGCGTAGACAGGTTTTGTATCTTATGAATGCGATGCTCTGTTGCCTTGGTGGATGACGAATTCGGATATGGGCTTCCATCTGCAGTTACTTTTTCTTCCGTGTACTGAGAAACATTGGAGATTTTAGAGGGTTGCACGAGAAAAATAAACTGCTGATGGAAACCAGTGTCCAAAACTGTCATGCACCAAGGCAATAGAACATCTAATTCATGGGACCCAGCAGTTAGCTCCAGCTTCTCCACTGGCGATCGTCATGATTGAATAACAAACAACAAAAAATGGCTCTGAGCACTATGGGACTTAACATCTGAGGACATCAGTCCCCTAGAACTTAGAACTACTTAAACCTAACTAACCTAAGGGCGTCACACACATCCATGCCCGAGGCAGGATTCGAACCTGCGACCGTAGCGGTCGCGCGGTTCCACACTGCAGCTCCTAGAACCGCTCGGCCACTCCGGCCGGCAACAAACAACATTGCGAGAGGTTCCCCCTGCAGCCCGTCAGCGTACAAAGTCACGTTTGCTGTCAAAAGGTGCTTGCCTGACAGGTGCTTGCGCCTATAACTTCGACGCTGTGTAGCGTCGTTGGATGACGTTTCTGGACGTGGACTCCTATCGACGATCTGTTCCACAAGACGCACTCTACAGCCCCTCGAAGTATGTTATTACATTTCTGGGACAGTCAGTACTATTCCCTTGTACGATCAGTTGCTATATGCAGGGCGATTCAGGAGGAATGTCACATCATTTGTGGGGGGATTCCACATTGAAAATAAACCGAAAGAGTCCTGTGAACATGTGTCATATTTTAGATCCTTACGGACGTGGAGTGGGTTGAAGACTGCACACATCTATGAATGGATATGAAGACAATTGTGAATATTACTTACCAAAATGCTGTGTAGTCGCTATGGTGGACATAATAATGGCTGATTGATCCTACAAGAGGTGTGGAGGTTCTCCAACAAATGGTAACACTGAGGTGTCACACCGAGGCAACAGCTGTAAGCGTACGCAGAGTGCAATAGTGGGTTAGATCAGTGAGTACATGTGGGGCTGTATGAGTGTCACGCTTGAATGTTGAATTCAGGAAGTCCATTTGTCTAAGAACACACACATGCCGCGTAAGATCACCCATGCTGTCATGTTGTTTGAGTACAGTAGGTATATTCGGAACGTTACCCAGTGTATACGGAGCGAGGTAGCGCAGTGGTTAGCACGCTGGAGTCGCATTCGGGATGACGACGGTTCAGACCCGCGTTTTCCATGACTTCCCTAAATCGCTTCAGGCAAATTCCGGGATGGTTGCTCTGAAAGGGCAGACCAACTTCGTTCCCTATCCTTCCCTAATCCGATGGGACCGATGGCCTCGCTGTTTGGTCCCCTCTTCCCAATCAACCAACCAACCAGAGTACATGTACCATCAGAATGTGAGGCCATCTAGGCAGTCGACAAATGGAATGACATTATTGGAGTGGTACAACGGAGCTCGACCACCAGTAGAGAGAGCATTAGCTTTCAGCTCGATATTCCACAAACGCGAGTGTAGCACATGTTAAATTCTGAGGGCTTGTACCCATTCCATATGCAGCTGTGCAACATCTGCAACCAGGTGACTCAGTAAGCACGCAACAATTTTGTGAATGGTTGGCTGTACACAAAGATGCGGTGCAATATGCTTTACTTACAGATGAGGCTTCATTTAGACGCGATGGGCGGTGGAGAACCCACGATCACAAATATTCAGGAACATTTACACAGTGAACATGGAAAACTATGGATAAAATACGTAAAAACAACAAAAATGTGGAAAAACTTGAAAAATACGGTTGATGAGCGATTAATGGAACATTGTAGGCGCTTTCCTCATAAATCACTAGCCACCAGTGAAGAGACAAAACACATCCATAGGGCTGTAGAGCTGTGTGGAAGTTATAGCTCAGCTGGCAAGGTACTAGATTACATAATAAGAAAAAGGATACCTCCACTACAATTCCACAACTGCTGGTAACAGATGAGTATTAAGTCAAACAAAAAATAGGTTACCATCTCCCTAATCATCTGGGTCGTATGTCCACGTACTTTTTGTCTACATTCATGGTCATGACTTAGATTAGCAACTAATACAATTCTTTGGCGTTTGCCTAATTTTAAGTCATTTATCATAATTTTAGCCATATTTTTCGGCTTTACTGTAAGAACATTAGTTTACATGATGTGGTGGACATGGGGTGGGGGGGAAAAAGATTAGTTGGTGTTTTGTATATTCTGCATAATTGCGAGGTGCCGGGGCAAGCAGTGTATTTAACACTAAATTCTTCTAGAATCTACATATGTAAATGATGCTCCAAGCCCCCCCTATTCTAACTCCGACTTTTGCTGTTGCACATGGATTAAAAAACATACGCGAACTGACTGTAATCAACTCTGCAAGTGGAGTAGAAAAGAGTTTGGCACCTGCAATAATTTAATTTGATAAATAAGTTAAATAAAGGAAGGTTTCATTAACGTAGTGAGAAATGATGGGTTGCTCTACCGATTAACAGAATGAAAGTTCTGTCCAAAATAACAATATGATTTATTAAGGCTAAACACAAAATAATAAACAAAAATACTTGAAACATTTATAATACATCAAATTGGCTCAAATTGGATACTCAAACAAACGCTGTGAAGGTGAAGTTGTCCCTAAACTAGATTGTGAGGTTTATGACGAAGTGGTATGTGGAGCCAATTCCTTGCCACTCAAATCTTAAGAGAGACACACAGCTAACCCAACATTAATTGCTGCTACTCAAGACAGAACAAAGTTAGAAAAAGACGAACAGGCGCGCTCTGCTGAGCTCTGATTATCACCTAGGAAAATCCCTATCTGCCGGTGCTGCGGACATACATTACCAAACTGTCTTCTTAACTGTCAGAACACGATCTGGCGTACCGGAGGCGATGGCTGGTTGCTTCGACGTCCTCGACTGAAAGGCGAGAGCCGACTCCCCTGAACACCCGTACAGGCCGAACACAGAACATTCCCGCCCCCACGACAGTGGTCGTGGTTAAACGTTCCAATCAGCAACTCGAAAACCGGCGGAAAATTCCACTCCATTGCCGGAGCACTACCATTCCACCAATGGAGATTCTTGGCGCGAATTTCTGCGCTGATTTTGCTACGTCACGGAGCTATGCCCTGAGCAAGCCAATCACAGTTACTATTTTGCAGAAAGCGCGGGAATTTTCCCGCCACAACTGACTGGGTACACAAGTCATTCCCACGCCTCGCTGGTAGCCCGCCAGAAAGTGTTTTCGCTAAGTTTCTGCGAAGTAACGGAACCTCTAGCCCAGCCGCTACTTCAGGCCCCTGGGGGCGTGTCTCTTGACAACGTCGGCGTCTGGAAAGCATTCACTCGACTCCCTCACACTCGTCGGCTTAACCCTCTCGAGATCCGCAGAGCCCGCCTGTCACCGGACCACCTGGGTGACGAGAGACGCTGCGTGGGATGTCCGTGTGTGAAGGAATAGCAACTTTTCACCATATGCAATTAGAGACGAAAATCGTAAGATAGAAATATGAGAGGGGGCTCATGCCACCTCTCATAATTTACGTTGCATTAGAGATACACATCCACAGACTCCAGAGTGAGTTCCTCAGGGGTGGCCAAAGATGCTGCCTGCGCAAATACTGTCCCTGTCACAGCATTGTGTGGTAGGTTTGGGCTATCGATGTTGCTGACTTGCCATGGTCACAACAATCTAACAGCCAGGGAGTTCTTGTGAACGCTCCACCATTTAACAATTACTGCAGTGCTTGTTTAAACAAGCAGATAATCTCTTGCTACAGAGTGGAACTGGCTGATATTAAAATGGGTCTCCCTGGTGGACTATTTCAACAAATTTACGTAGACGATCGTAGTGTTAAATGGTTCAAATGGCTCTGAGCACTATGGGACTTAACATCTGTGGTCATCAGTCCCCTAGAACTTAGAACTACTTAAACCTAACTAACCTAAGGACATCACACACATCCATGCCCGAGGCAGGATTCGAACCTGCGACCGTAGCAGTCGCGCGTTTTCGGACTGCGCGCCTAGAACCGCTAGACCACCGCGGCCGGCGATCGTAGTGTTAGATGATACAAGTGTTGTGCATGAGTGTTATATCACTACATCTGGAGAAAACATTTTGTTCTCATTCAGGACGTTTTTCTCTACAATACCATTACATATTTGGGTATTACTGAATTAGTATAGGTTCCTTTTGAGTATAAAACTTGTATGCAGCACTTCTATCGTTCTACAGGAATAAGAACACACATGAAAGCTTATTAGTGTAGAAGTGCTCCTTCAGACAACTATGAATGAGGAAAGATTATTGACTATGCTCTACAGCCTACAGTTGTAATTAAATTGTGTATACCCATCAACAAGGAGGAGACTGTTAACACAGATGAGATGTGTGTTATACGCATATGTTATATTTCAGCTTAGAATCTATATGCCGTAGAAGACAATAATTTTAATGGAACATTTTTGGCAATGGCGGGCAACGGTACGATTCAGAGCATTACAATACTAAGAAATAGGAGGGGCAAGTGTATTGTGAACTATTTTTTGGTGGAAATCTATGTCAAGTATGTTATTCAATTGCTCTGTACGGGTCGTTTGTCATAAGCTAATTGCATTCCAAAATCAGGGGGGATGTATATGCTGTAGAATAGTGTAGAGTTCAAAAATGTTCAAATGTGTGTGGGGGCTTGACTGCTAAAGTCATCAGTCCCTAAGCTTACACTCTACTTAACCTAAATTATCCTAAAGACAAACACGCACACCCATGCCCGAGGGAGGACTCGAACCAGCCTCACAGTCCATGACTGCAGCGCCCTAGACCGCTCGGCTAATCCCGCGCGGCAGTGTAGAGTTAATGGAACATTTTGTTAATGGTGGTAGGCAGTAGTACGCAGCAATACTCCACTAAAAAATGGAACTAAAAGCTATATGTAATGCAATATGTGGAATACGGTACTGAAAAATGGAAGGGTGAGTGAATTCAGCACTGTTTCACACATTCATACCTAAAGAATCAAATACCGTAAACGTCACTCAACTAGATATAGTTTTAAGGATACGCCCTCATAATCACACCCTCGCGTTACATACACATAAAAATACTACTTTACCGTTCACACATAGCTGCTATCGTTCTTGGTTTCGCAGTTAGTGTTTTATTCTATGTTTTATGTGAGAAATGGCTTGGAATATAATGTTGGTCCTAACACGGCATTGCTTTATGCTTGTAAGTTCACCGTATGATAGTTACATCACTTCTGTTTATGAGTCACAAATTTAGGACACATACTTACCTACTGACAAACTTGCATTATATTATTGGTTGGTTAATCACATTTTCAATGAGTGTGTGTGTGTGTGTGTGTGTGTGTGTGTGTGTGTGTGTGTGTGTGCCTGTGTTATGTGCTTTTGCCTTCAGTGGTATGTCAACTAAAAACAGATTATAGCATGTGTTAAAGTCCCACTATGCTACACTACTCGCAATAAGCCACTGTTAAAGAGCTAAGATTACCCATCACAAGATTTGACAATACCTTGTAGGAAAAAAAGTAAGGATGTGCTTTGCACAATGACAACTGATACACGATCAGTGTCATTGCCAATGGACAGCTAATTAGACCCACTAATCATAATTTACCGTTGCATACCCAAATCAACGCAAATTTAATTATGCCATCACGGTTGTTAGCATTTCTTTACTGTGATGTGGAAAACACAGCAACCCACCAGTTTCGTAGTTGTCGAATGTGTTTTAGGAAAATAACGAAGGAATAGTACAGTTTTGGATGACTGCCCAGTTATTATGTAATGATTTCAATAACAAATCTTTACTGGTTCAAAATGGCTCTGAGCACTATGGGACTCAACTGCTGTGGTCATTAGTCCCCTAGAACTTAGAACTACTTAAACCTAACTAACCTAAGGACAGCACACAACACCCAGCTATCACGAGGCAGAGAAAATCCCTGACCCCGCCGGGAATCGAACCCGGGAACCCGGGCGTGAAATCTTTACTGGAAATACCCTTGGGAATTAGAGGGACGTATAAGGAAAGAAAATTGTTAGATCAGTTTTTTAAAGACTGGCTTCATTCAGCGAGTTGCTGGCTGCTTGTTTTAGCATGCCAGTGTAATCTCAGCTGTTGGCTACCTCTGGTGCTGGCAGGCAGTCATCTTTAGAAGTGGCTCTGGAGGGCAGTGCGGATTGTATCTGGAAGAGGTGCATGACTTTGAGATCTGCGCTGATCCCCAGTGTGTGGAATACTCAGCTGAAGCTGGCCAGAAACACAGAGAGCAGCATTAGTTATTATGTGTGGGATGCTTTTTACAGTTACTGTCGGTGAAGGCATGTGACACCCACGAGTTGATACCTGGCAGCTTCTTCATATTGAGACTGCCGTGAGCCAACGTATCTCCTCTGTCTCTCTCCCTCCCTCTCTCTCTCTCTCTCTCTCTCTCTCTCTCTCTCTCTCTGCCTCCAAAAAACTGTGATTCCCCGAGTGGAAGCTGTAATGATATATATGAGTCACTGTAGATAGAGGTCTCTTATATGAATGCACAGTGCCTGCTCTTTTCGACATGTCTGAAAGAACAGACACCACATGGAATCTGCAGCTGTGATGCATATTATGTGAATTGAAGGTGTAGGGGGAGAAAGGAACGAAAAGGGAACTACTGATGTCAGTTGCACCAGGGCTTGATACATAATCAGAAGTGCCAGAGTGGGATTCGATCCCAGGACCACGGCGCTATCCAGACGGTGTGTATAGTAACTGTGCGGACTGTCTCGGCATGATTCCCAGATGGCCCACATTCCCACCCAGCGCCAGCTACCCACAGTCCCCATCCATGTCTTCCACGGTTGCCAATTTGAGATTCCTGCAGCAGGTCGAACGTAAACTGTGCATCCGCACTGGAGGTTGTGAATTCATTACCCACTGTAGCTAATCAGTTATATGAATGTATGGTGTCTGTTCTTCTGGACATGTCTGGAGGAATGGAAACGGAAAATTCATGTAATAGATTTATCTTGATGAGCAATGAATCCACCACTTTCAGTGCGGATGCACAATTACGTTCGACCTCCTGCAGGAATGTCGAAGTAGCGAGCATGGAGGACATGGACGGGTAATGTGGATAGGTGGCACTGGGTGGGAATGTGGGTTGGCCATGACGCATGTCAAGACAGTATTCGTTGACTGTGTTAACTGTTTAACATGGGATGATAGTGTATTTGTTAAAGTATCACATTGTATCACCTGTTTAATGGGGATATTGACATACTTTATTTAAATAACATATTGTGGTGATTGTTCAGTCTCGTATTTAATTTTCGTGTCTTTCTCAAAGTGGAAGAAATAGACAATATTGTAACTAATTGTAAATAGCAATGGATTGATGTGGTCATACGCAGGTTTGCTCACAGAAGATGCGAAGCAGGAGTGTATTTGTTGTTAAAAAATGCATTGTCGAAATTTTTAATGCAGAATATCGGTGTATTTTGTTAAAATAACGCACTATGGTAATTGTTAAACAGATAAAATCACATATATCTTAGAATATAAACTTAAGTATTTTTTGGAACACTGGGAGAAAATCACCAAAATTGTACCTAATTGTAAAACAGCATATGTGAGGTTATCACATGAGGGCATGCTAAAAAGGAATGCCTCCGGATGTTTTATTCTGTTCTCAATGCCAGTACAGGTACTACATGTCATGCATATTTCTCGGTCGACCTTCCCACTTTGCTGATACAAGTTGCAACCCTCTGCTGCAAGAGAACTCCGAACTGTAGCTTGTAACTTGATGGTGTGTAACGTAACTATTTTCGTGCATGAAAAGAAGCGTGCTGTAATCGAGTTTCTAATCACAGAAAACGTGCCTAAAAATTAAAAGTATAGAGAAATGAAAACTGTGTATGTTGATGATTGTATCAACATCACTAATGTGCGACATTGGGTCGTTCAAGCTCGTAATGAAGAAAATGGTGGTACTAAGCTCAACTGGCCGCAATTCTATTTCTATCTTTTTTTAAAGAAGGATAGCTCAGCTGCTGATGATCCTTTAACTGTGGCGTACAGACCCCAAATGATGAAACTCAAGCACTTGGGATAGTAATAAAAGAGGGGAAGACGGAGGGGGTTCTTGATTCCCGTCTTCAAATTATTCTAGAGAGAGTAGGGGCTGTGGAGAGGGAAGGGATTTCCCAACATTTTAATGTCTTCCTATCAGCCAAGGTCAGTGGCGGTGGGTGACCCTCACTTAGATCATTATCTGGACTGGAACCCACACATTGGATGGGCGCCTTTGATGTTCCTGGCATTTTTATGTCACGCAAATGTCGAGAGGCGTGGGTGTATTTGGAAGGGACTCATCTTGACACATGACAGTTAACAGGTTAAATCCTAAGCTTGTATTTCCCACACACTACTGCCGAGAGACGTGGGCACAGGAGGTTCTCTGGAGGTGTGACCCTGACTGTGAGGTAAGATAGTTATCTGCACTTGTACCAGCACTGGTACTCTACTCCTGTGATCAGCGACTATCCAATCAAGACAAAAGAAGGTGAGACAAAGTCATGAGAATTGCCACCAGGAGCAGCTTGACAACGCCCGACCAAGAAGACGGCACAAATTCAGGAGAATATAACAGGCACGAATCGTCCTCTGAAATCAATTGAGAGAGTTCTCATCTATTTGGAAGTGAAAATGCATTGTCTTCAAAACTAAAAACTCCCAAACTATGGAAGACATAAACAGTTGTCAGAACCCTGTGCCTACGCCTATCAAATTCGGCCCTCTACAGGCTGATACAGAACAAATGGATGTGACAACACAACCAAGCATGGATGGGACGGTCGAAGCAGCTAACCCCAGACCATCACAGATGGCCAAAATATCACCAAATACAGCTCAACACATAGGGCGGCGTTTGATCATCATTGCAGAGCTAAAGAAACACACAGGGCCCATCAAAGCAATTTATAAAGGGGAAACCATCAAATAGCATTGTGAGATACTGGCTGACCAACGAATGGGTCGTCGCTACTTCCAGGTAGCTAAGATCTTGTTCTACACGTATCAACTGTGAATGGAAAACATAATATAGGTGGTCATTAAATATCTGCCGGCTAAGATACAAGAAGATCAAACTGAACAATAGCTTCACACCATTGGCTTCCACCAAACGAATGTACACTACTTCAAAACAACAGACAAGAAAACCAACAAACTGGTTGCTCAACTGGTGTACTGCGTTTCGCTTCCTACCAGACCTGCAAGTTATTAGATGTAACCACCACATGGAGGGGATGTACTACGAGGGCGTTCTGAAAAGTAACGCCTCCGAATTTTTTATGTGAAATCTCCTAAAGTTTCTTAAATAAAACAAACGTTAATAACATTCTTCAGCTTTCTACATAATGCTGCGAAATAAACCAGAACCGTTTCTGACTACACCAGCTGAAGTAAGGAATTCATCCGGCGTCTCGGGTCATGCTCTGTTTCGAAACCAAGTGAAGTCACAACCTAGTAGCTGAAGCACTTACCAAGGAAACCAGTGCTGCTCCTCACTAAGATTTACAGCAGCTGCCTCACATTGAGATATTCCCCCGCAGCTTTGTAAATAGCCCACATTGTGCCACTTGCCAATCTGGGCAAGGATCCGAGACCACCAAACAGTTGGAGGCTGAGCAATCCGCTGTCTAGGTTGTCCAAAGGTTTCGAGAGGATCGTAATCCGCCGGCTTCGACAACCGATCACCACACATGACATCATCAGACCCCATCAGTTCGACTTCTAGCCAAGTCACTCTGCTGAAATCCAACTATTGCGTGTGACAGAATTCATAGTTTGCAATATGAATTGCTCTGGTTACACAGCGGATGCCTTCCTAGATGTAGAGAAAGCTGAAAATCGTTTCTTGAAGGCTATTATTCTCATCAACGTGATGCACTCAGGTCCATACCATACTACTGCATCCACGTCATCTGTAGTGTCCTACAAGAAGGACGGTTCTACATCAAGACTGACGTGCATTGATCCAGCACTCTGCAACTGCAAGGAGGTATTCCGCAAGGATCTGTTCATCTACATCTACATCTACATGGATACACTGCAAATCATATTTAAGTGTCTGGCAAAGGGTTCATCGAACCACCTTCACAATTCTCTATTATTCCAGTCTCGTATAGCGCGCGGAAAGAAAGAACACCTATATCTTTCCGTACGAGCTCTGATTTCCCTTATTTTATCTTGGTGGTCGTTCCTCCCTATGTAAGTCGGTGTCAACAAAATATTTTCGCATTCGGAGGAGAAAGTTGGTGATTGGAATTTCGTGAGAAGATCCCGTCGCAACGAGAAACGCCTTTCTTTTAATGATATCCATCCCAAATCCTGTATCATTTCTGTGACACTCTCTCCCGTATTTCGCGATAATACAAAACGTGCTGCCTTCCTTTGAACTTTTTCGATGTACTTCGTCAGTCCTGTCTAATAAGGATCCCATACCGCACAACAGTATTCTAAAAGAGGACGGACAAGCGTAGTGTAGGCAGTCTCCTTAGTAGGTCTGTTACATTTCTGCCAATAAAACGCAGTCTTTGGTTAACCTTCTCTACGACATTTTCTATGTATTCCTTCCACTTTAAATTGTAATTGTAATACCTAGGTATTTACTTGAATTTACGGCTCTTAGATTAGACTGATTTATCGTGTAACCGAAGTTTAATGCGTTCTTTTTAGCACTCATGTGGATGACCTCACACTTTTCATTATTTAAGGTCAATTCCCACTTTTCGCACCATTCCGATATTTCTTCTAAATCATTTTACAGTTTGTTTTGATCTTCTGATGACCTTATTAGTCGATAAACGACAGCATCATCAGCATACAACCGAAGATGGCTCCTCAGATTGTCTCCCAAATCGTTTATAAAGGTAAGGAACAGCAAAGGGCCTATAACACTACCTTGGGGAACGCCAGAATTCACTTCTGTTTTACTCGATGACTTTCCGCCTATTACTACGAACTGTGACCTCTCTGACAGGAAATCACAGATGCAGTCACCTAACTGAGGCGATATTCCATAAGCACGCAATCTCACTACGAGCCGCTTGTGTGGTACAATATCGAAAGCCTTACGGAAATCTAGAAATACGGAATCGATCTGAAATCCATTGTCAACAACACTCAGCTCTTAATGTGAATAAAGAGCTAGTTGTGTTTCACAAGAATGATGTTTTCTAAACCCATGTTGACCTTGTGTCAATAGAGAGTTTTCTTCGAGGTAATTCATAATGTTTGAACACAATATATGTTTCAAAATCCTGCTGCATATCGACGTTAACGATATGCGCCTGTAATTTAGTGGATTACTCCTACTATCTTTCTTGAATATTGTTGTGACCTGTGCAACTTTCCAGTCTTTGGGTACGGTTCTTTCCTCGAGCGAACGGTTGTATATGATCGTTAAGTATCAGCATACTCCTAAAGGAGACTAATTGGTATACAGTCTGGGCCAGAAGACTTGCTTTTATTAAGTGATTTAAGTTGCTTCACTACTCTGAGGATATTTACTTCTACGTTACTCATGTTGGCAGCTGTTCTCGATTCGAAGTCTCGAATGTTTACATCGTCTTCTTTTGTGAAGGCATTTCAGAAGGCTGTGTTTAGTAACTCTGCTTTGGCAGCACTTCAAATGGTTCAAATGGCTCTGAGCACTATGGGACTTAACGTCTATGGTCATCAGTCCCCTAGAACTTAGAACTACTTAAACCTAACTAACCTAAGGACAGCACACAACACCCAGTCATCACGAGGCAGAGAAAATCCCTGACCCCGCCGGGAATCGAACCCGAGAACCCGGGCGTGGGAAGCGAGAACGCTACCGTACGACCACGAGCTGCGGACTTGGCAGCACTGTTTTCGACAGTATCTCCATTGCTATCGTGCAGAGAAGACATTGGTTGTTTCATGTCGCTGACATACTTCATCTACATCTACATCTACATTTATACTCCGCAAGCCACCCAACGGTGTGTGGCGGAGGGCACTTTACGTGCCACTGTCATTACCTCCCTTTCCTGTTCTAGTCGCGTATGGTTCGCGGGAAGAACGACTGTCTGAAAGCCTCCGTGCGCGCTCTAATCTCTCTAATTTTACATTCGTGATCTCCTCGGGAGGTATAAGTAGGGGGAAGCAATATATTCGATACCTCATCCAGAAACGCACCCTCTCGAAACCTGGACAGCAAGCTACACCGCGATGCAGAGCACCTCTCTTGCAGAGTCTGCCACTTGAGTTTGTTAAACATCTCCGTAACGCTATCACGGTTACCAAATAACCCTGTGACGAAACGCGCCGCTCTTCTTTGGATCTTCTCTATCTCCTCCGTCAGACCGATCTGGTACGGATCCCACACTGATGAGCAATACTCAAGTATAGGTCGAACGAGTGTTTTGTAAGCCACCTCCTTTGTTGATGGACTACATTTTCTAAGCACTCTCCCAATGAATCTCAACCTGGTACCCGCCTTACCAACAATTAATTTTATATGATCATTCCACTTCAAATTGTTCCGCACGCATACTCCCAGATATTTTACAGAAGTAACTGCTACCAGTGGTTGTTCTGCTATCATATAATCATACAATAAAGGATCCTTCTTTCTATGTATTCGCAATACATTACATTTGTCTATGCTAAGGGTCAGTTACCACTCCCTGCACCAAGTGCCTATCCGCTGCAGATCTTCCTGCATTTCGCTACAATTTTCTAATGCTGCAACTTCTCTGTATACTACACCATAATCCGCGAAAAGCCGCATGGAACTTCCGACACTATCTGCTAGGTCATTTACATATATTGTGAAATTCAATGGTCCCATAATACTCCCCTGTGGCACGCCAGAGGTTACTTTAACGTCTGTAGACGTCTCTCCATTGATAACAACATGCTGTGTTTTGTTTGCTAAAAACTCTTCAATCCAGCCACACAGCTGGTCTGATATTCCGTAGGCTCTTACTTTGTTTATCAGGCGACAGTGCGGAACAGTATCGAACGCCTTCCGGAAGTCAAGAAAAATAGCATCTACCTGAGAGCCTGTATCTAATATTTTCTGGGTCTCATGAACAAATAAAGCGAGTTGGGTCTCACACGATCGCTGTTTCCGGAATCCATGTTGATTCCTACATTCTTGGTTTCCAAAAACGACATGATACTCGAGCAAAAAACATGTTCTAAAATTCTACAACAGATCGACGTCAGAGATATAGGTCTATAGTTTTGCGCATCTGCTCGACGACCCTTCTTGAAGACTGGGACTACCTGTGCTCGTTTCCAATCATTTGGAACCTTCCGTTCCTCTAGAGACTTGCGGTACACGGCTGTTCGAAGGGGGGCAAGTTCTTTCGCGTACTCTGTGTAGAATCGAATTAGTATCCCGTCAGGTCCAGTGGACTTTCCTCTGTTGAGTGATTCCAGTTGCTTTTCTATTCCTTGGTCACTTATTTCGATGTCAGCCATTTTTTCGTTTGTGCGAGGATTTAGAGAAGGAACTGCAGTGCGGTCTTCCTCTGTGAAACAGCTTTGGAAAAAGGTGTTTAGTATTTCAGCTTTACGCGTGTCATCCTCTGTTTCAATGCCTTCATCATCCCGGAGTGTCTGGATATGCTGTTTCGAGCCACTTACTGATTTAACGTAAGACCAGAACTTCCTAGGATTTTCTGTCAAGTCGGTACATAGAATTTTACTTTCGAATTCACTGAACGCTTCACGCATAGCCCTCCTTACGCTAACTTTGACATCGTTTAGCTTCTGTTTGTCTGAGAGCTTCTGGCTGCGTTTAAACTTGGAGTGAAGCTCTCTTTACTTTCGCAGTAGTTTCCTAACTTTTTTGTTGCACCACGGTGGGTTTTTCCCGTCCCTCACAGTTTTACTCGGCTCGTACCTGTCTAAAACGCATTTTACGATTGCCTTGAACTTTTTCCATAAACCCTCAACATTGTCAGTGTCGGAACAGAAATTTTCGTTTTGATCTGTTAGGTAGTCTGAAATCTGCCTTCTAGTACTCTCGCTAAACAGATAAACCTTCCTCCCTTTTCTTATATTCCTATTAACTTCCATATTCAGAGATGCTGCAACGGCCTTATGATCACTGATTCTCTGTTCTGCACATACAGAGTCGAAAAGTTCGGGTCTGTTTGTTATCAGTAGGTCCAAGATGTTATCTCCACGAGTCGGTTCTCTGTTTAATTGCTCGAGGTAATTTTCGGATAGTGCACTCAGTATAATGTCACTCGATGCTCTGTCCCTACCACCCGTCCTAAACATCTGAGTGTCCCAGTCTATATCTGGTAAATTGAAATCTCCACCTAAGACTATAACATGCTGAGAAAATTTATGTGAAATGTATTCCAAATTTTCTCTCAGTTGTTTTGCCACTAATGCTGCTGAGTCAGGAGGTCGGTAAAAGGAGCCCATTACAAACCTAGCTCGGTTGTTGAGTGTAACCTCCACCCATAATAATTCACAGGAACTATCCACTTCTACTTCACTACAGGATAAACTACTACTAACAGCGACGAACACTCCACAACCGGTTGCATGCAATCTATCCTTTCTAAACACCGTCTGTACCTTTGTAAAAATTTTGGCAGAATTTATCTCTAGCTTCAGCCAGCTTTCTGTACCTATAACGATTTCAGCTTCGGTGCTTTCTATCAGCGCTTGAAGTTCCAGTACTTTACCAACGCAGCTTCGACAGTTTACAATTACAATACCGATTGCTGCTTGGTCCCCGCATGTCCTTACTTTGCCCCGCACCCATTGAGGCTGTTGCCCTTTCTGTACTTGCCCAAGGCCATCTAACCTAAAAAACCGCCCAGCCCACGCTACACAACCCCTGCTACCCGTGTAGGCGCTTGTTGCGGACTCCTGACCTATCCAGCGGAAACCGAAACCCCACCACCCTATGGCGCAAGTCGAGGAATCTGCAGCCCACACGGTCGCAGAACCGTCTCAGCCTCTGATTGAGACCCTCCACTCGGCTCTGTACCAAAGGTCCGCAGTCAGTCCTGTCGACGATGCTGCAGATGGTGAGCTCTGCTTTCATCCCGCTAGCGAGACTGGCAGTCTTCACCAAATCAGATAGCCGCCGGAAGCCAGAGAGGATTTCCTCTGATCCATAGCGACACACATCATTGGTGCCGACATGAGCGACCACCTGCAGATAGGTGCACCCTGTACCCTTCATGGCATCCGGAAGGACCCTTTCCACATCTGGAATCGGTATGCACACGGAGTGCACATTGGTTTTCTTCCCCTCTCTTGCTGCCATATCCCTAAGGGGCCCCATTACGCGCCTGACGTTGGAGCTCCCAACTACCAGTAAGCCCACCCTCTGCGACCGCCCGGATCTTGCAGACTGAGGGGCAACCTCTGGAACAGGACAAGCAGCCATGTCAGGCCGAAGATCAGTATCAGCCTGAGACAGAGCCTGAGACCGGTTCGTCAGACAAACTGGAGAGGCTTTCCGTTCAGCCCTCCGGAATGTCTTTCGCCCCCTGCCAAACCTTGAGACCACCTCCCACTCTACCACAGGTGAGGTATCAGCCTCAATGCGGGCAGTATCCCGGGCAACCACAGTCGTAGTCCAATCGGGGGATGCGTGGGACGAGCTGGCCGTCCCCGACAAACCCCCATCCGGACCCCCACAGTGATGCCCATTGGCAACAGCCTCAAGCTGTGTGACCGAAGCCAACACTGCCTGAAGCTGGGAGCGAAGGGATGCCAACTCAGCCTGCATCCGAACACAGCAGTTGCAGTCCCTATCCATGCTAAAAACTGTTGTGCAAAGAACGTGTGAACTAATCTACAGAGAGCGCAAACAAATCGACACAAAATTTAAACGGTTATTAAAATACAAGATTGCCAAGTAAATGCAGTAATGCTGCCACTTGCGCACTGCTGACACACTGCTCGGCGGCGGAAGGAGACTACGCGATTTTACACTATTCAGGTACTAAAACGCGATGCTACAACTTTCAAATACTACAATACGTCCGAAATTTATGAATTAAACAATGCAAGTACCAAAAACACGCAAAGAAATTAAGAATTAAACTATGTAACAAATGAGTGAGCTAGGAGTATACGACTTGCTGCTGCAGCTGCTTATCCAACGGCGGCAGGGAGCACACTCACATACGACCAGAATCTCTTTGGATTTTCTAACAGGTTTCGAGACAATGTTTCATTGTGGAAACTGTTATAGGCATCTCGCATTGAACTCCGCGCTAAATTTCGAGCTTGTGTAAAAGATCGTCAATCTTGGGGATTTTGCGTCTGTTTAAATTTGGCATGTTTGTTTCGTTGCTTCTGTAACAGTGTTCTAACCCGTTTTGTGTACCAAGGAGGATCATCTCCGTCGTTTGTTAATTTATGTGGTATAAATCTCTCAACTGCTGCCGACATTATTTCTTTGAATTTAAGCCACATCTGCTCTACACTTACATTATTAATTTGGAATGAGTTGAGATCGTCTCTCAGGAAGGCATCAAGTGAATTTTTATCTGCTTTTTTGAATAGGTACGTTTTTCGCTTATTTTTCGAGGATTTGGGGATTACAATATTCAATCTTGCTACGACAGCCCTGTGTTCGCTAATCACCGAATCGGTTTTGATGCTCGTTATTAACTCAGAATTATTTGTTGCTAAGAGGTCAAGTGTGTTTTCACAACCGTTTACTATTCGCGTGGACTCATGAACTAACTGCTCGAAATAATTTTCAGAGGACGCGTCTAGCACAATTTCGGATGATATTTTATGCGTACCTCCGGAATTAAACACGTAATTTCGGCAACATATCGAGGGTAAATTAAAGTCACCACCAACTATTATCGTATGATTCGGGGATGTGTCTGAAATGAAACTCACGTTTTCTTTGAACCTTTCAGCAACTGCATCATCTGAATTGGGAGGTCGGTAAAAGGATCCAATTAATATTTTATCCCGGTTGCCAACAATGATCTCTGCCCGTACTAACTCACAGGAAGTATCTACTTCAGTTTCGCGACAAGTTAAACTACTTCTGACAGCAACAAACACGCCTCCAACAATCGTGTTTATCCTAGCCAATCCTGGCTTTAGCCAGCTTTCAGTGGCTATTACGATTTGAGCATCAGTGCTTTCTATTAGCGCTTGGAGGTCTGGTACTTTCCCAACACAGCTACGACAATTTACAACTGTTGTACCAATGGTTTCTGTATCTACGTATTTCCTGTGTTCAGCCTGTTCTTGTTTATTTATTTATTCTGTCTCCAGTACTTTTTATTCTACAGGGTGGTCCCGAATTCATGGTACAAACTTTAATGGTAGGTGCAGGACATTGTAACAAGGATATATTGTATAGGAATGTATAGTCCCAGGTGACGCGGTGAGGCGTAAACAGGGGAAATAACGGCCGAAAGGAAAACGAAAGATTTTATTGAAATCGTTGTTGACAAGTGTCATGTTTACAGTAAGTGTTCAAAATTGCGTCCACCATGAGCGATACATGCTTGACAGCGTCGGTGCAGCGATTGGCGTACACGTTCAAAGATGCCTGGTATTTCACGCACACCTGCAGCAGCTACAGATATGCGAGCAACGAGATCCTCATCTGAGTCAACTGGAGTCTCATAAACAAGACTCTTAAGATGTCCCCATAAAAAGTAATCGAGGCAAGAGAAATCAGGAGATCGGGGTGGCCAAGGGACTGGTCCACCACGCCCAATCCATCTAGCACCAAACGTGGCATTCAGGTAATTCCATACAGCAGTGCTGAAGTGTGCTGGCGCTCCATCGTGCTGAAACCACATGCGGTTACGAATGGCGAGCGGAACATCTTGCAGCAGTTCTGGTAACACTTCTTGCAGAAAAATAAGATAGCTTTCGCCACAGAGTCGCGTGGGTAGTAAGTATGGCCCAATCAAAAAGTCGTTCACAATACCAGCCCACACATTAATACCGAAACGTTGTTGATACGCATGTGGACGCGTTGCATGTGGATTATCTGTTGCCCACACATGGGAATTGTGCGCATTAAAGACACCCTCGCGTGAAAATGTCGCTTCATCTGTAAATAGCACATGACCTACGAAATCCGGCTGCAACGCACATTGCTGCAACAACCACTGGCAGAAGTTCACGCGAAGAGGATAATCTGCCGGATTCAATGCTTGTACTTTTTGAAAATGGAAGGGGTGTAAGCGATTTTCATTTAACACTCTGCATACAGTCTGATGACTCACATGTACGTCACGCGCAACAGTTCTTGTGCTTGACTCGGGTCTATCAGCCACTATGTTCAAGATGCGTTCTTCCAGTCTTGGAGTGCGTACAGCTCTTAATCGACCAGTGTCATGTCTGTTGACGTCGAACGTACCTGTTTCACAAAGTTGACGATGTAACCGTTGAAAAATTCTATGATCCGGCATTCGTCGATTAGGATACTCCGCGCGATACATTCGTAACGCAGCTCTGGCGTTACCATTTGCACGGCCGTACATGTAATGCATGTCTGCTTTTTCTGCATACGTAAAGTCACCCATCGTCTACGGCAGCACAATTGTGAATGGCGCTTGTCCCTACTGCGATACATCATGTTCATCTACTGCCCTCTACCGGCAGTGACACCAACCGATCACTCCATTTCTCTTTCCCCTGTTTACGCCTCACCGCGTCACCTGCGACTATACATTCCTATACAATAAATCCTTGTTACAATGTCCTGTACCTACCATTAAAGTTTGTACCATGAATTCGGGACCACCCTGTATATGCCAACAACTTTCAGTGCTTCTGAAAGTGGTGCTGGCACAGTTTGTGGGTGTTACTGCACTTCTCACGTGCAGCCGTAGCGTGAACGTAGCCATCAGGCATCTTCAGAGACAGCTAAATATTACAGAACAGTGGGCAGCAAACTAAACCGCATTCAATGCTGAAACGACCACTGCAGTTACGTTCACCTGGCGCAGACCAAACGTGAGGAACAGACTTGTCATCAACTAGATGGAAGTGCCTTGGACTGATCAAGTCACATACTTACAAATTATAATACAAATGGCTCTGAGCACTATGGGACTTAACTGCTGAGGTCATCAATCCCCTAGAACTTAGAACTACTTAAACCTAACTAACCTAAAGACATCACACACATCCATGCCCGAGGCAGGATTAAAAACCTGCGACCGTACCGGTCGCGCGGTTCCAGACTGTAGCGCCTAGAACCGCTCGGCCACCCCGGCCGGCAATTATAATACACAAGCAACTCTTATTTAAGACTCACACCTGAGAGAATAGGGTAAAGATCCTAAGAGTGATCTGTCAATTCTGCCCACTTCTGGTCAGTAAACAGTCGAACATTAGCACAGAGTAAAGATTGTACAAAGCAACAATCCTGCCAACCACCCTGTACAGTTGCTCAACGTGGGGAACCATCTGTATATCTAACATCAAACCAACACAGGTACTGCAGTATACAAGTTCACGACTTATAATCGGGGTGTGGATTCGTGATCTATACCAGGAACTTAATATGGCTACCATCAAAAACTTCATCAAGGACACCATCTGCAAACTTCTGGACACCGTTGAAGTCCTTAGGTCGACCACTCGTCATCTAAAATATGTCGGATTCGTTGTCCCTGAACGTTGATAGTAATCAGGTTGCCTCGGGCTAGCATCGAGGCACCCGAATAACTAAATCAGGTGACCGCCACCTCGGAGGGGTTCTTGGTGCCCAGAGTCCTTCCAAAGCGTCAATAAAGAGATTTTTACCCTTCCTCCTCTTTCATCCAAGAAGTCCAGCCACTCAGTAGTGACGCTTACTTCACACACATACCTGTACATACCCCCCCTCTCTCTCTCTCTCTCTCTCTCTCTCTCTCTCTCTCTCTCTCTCTCTCACACACACACACACACACACAAAGCGTGTCAGGGCAGACAGGGTACTGCGTGAGGGATGCGATATTGCGAAGTTCTAAAAAGTCTACCTATCGAGTTAGTGCAGAACTGTTCATCCCCCGGCCAACACAGTGAAAATGTTTCGTAAGCGATTAAGATTGAAGCCATACAGATTTCAGCTCCTGCAAGTCGTGAGCCATAATCAGAAATTGCACCATCTGCTGTTTTGCACTAATATGCATAATCTTCTTGAAATGACAACTTCACAAGTAACTTGATCTTCACTGACGAAGCTATTTTTCTTTTTTCGGGAAAGGTCAACCGACAGAACACATGCATATCAGAGACAGACTCCACATGCACCTATCGATCACGTACGGGATTCCGAAAAGTTAACACGTTCTATGCCACATCCACCAAGACAGTCTATGTCTATGGAGCCTACTTCTTCCCTGAGAGACGTGTCAATAGAACATCTGTTTCGACATGCTGAAATTGTGGCTCTTGCCACAACTTGAAACTGATGACAATGATGTCATTTTTCAACAAGGTGGAGCCCCTCCACATTTCCACTGTCTTGTACGAGATTACTTAAATGAGAAGTTGCCACGTCGTTGAATAGGCCGTGTCACATCCCCCGACCCAACGCTACTCGAATAGCCACCGCAGTGACCTTGCAATACATCATAGATAGGGTTCAGGTTCGGTACCGTCACTCATGATATATTGGGTCTGGTATGGACAGAACTGAACTGACGATTAGATGTGCGCTGTGTGATAAAGGGTGGAGACAGAGAACTTTTACGAACGATGTAAAAAAGAAAAAAAGAAAACCTTTCAGAGTTTGTCTCTCACATAATGCTTCATTCGTTACTTCGTTATGGGCCACTTATCTGTACCGACTTTTGAAAGCGTTTCATGGACTTCATGATTACTCTGTATATTGTTCCATGTTGCACAGTGCCAATTACAGAAAAAATACTTCGATCTCCCATTCGCGCCATCGTTTCTATGCTTTTACTCGTATTTGTTCACTGCGTGAGCCGATCCCGGAAACCGCCCGGGCGCCTTTTCTGCAGGCACGGAATGCGCACTCCATGCCCTAACTGACAGTCATTTCGGCGCCACTTGTGATCATGGGACCTGCAGAGACGGCTAAATGAGAGTGGATACATCGTAGGGGTTCCGATACTTCTACACTTACAATATGTTGCCAAAGAAGACGAAGAAGACGAATCTTTGCGCTGGCCTTATTCGCGTATCATTTGATAACAACGGAACGCGACCCTCGACTAGAGGTCATCAAGCCGCATTTACGGAGCAGCAACTGAATCGACAAGGAGAAAACGTGACAATTGATAAGCTCGACAGCGCAATAGGAAGAGTTTATTGCTGCTGTTGCTGTACGACGTCATGAAGTAAACACCACCCGTTCAATAATTCATCTCAGTAGCCACACCGCGAATATTCACTTTAGTTCCCATCAGCCTTTCAGGTCGTATGAAATTACCAATACATTAAAACATGTTGATAACATACATATTGAGCGCTTTCCTTAAGGAGCATCAGTCTTCCTGACTGGTTTAATGCGGCCACCACGAATTCCTCACCTGTGCTTCAAAATGGTTCAAATGGCTCTGAGCACTGTGGGACTTAACTTCTGAGGTCATCAGTCCCCTAGAACTTAGAACTACTTAAACCTAACTAGTCTAGGGACATCACACACATCCATGACCGGGGCAGAATTCGAACCTGCGACCGTAGCGGTCGCGCGGTTCCAGACTGTAGCGCCTCGAACCGCTCGGCCACCCTGGTCGGCCCACCTGTGCTAACCTCTTTATCTCACAGTTGCAATTGCATCCAACTTCCTGAATTAATTGTTCGATATATTCCAATCTCACTCTTCCTCTACAGTCTTTGGCCCTGCAACGCCCTTTAGTGTCATGGATGTTATAGCCCGATGTCGTAACACACGTCCAACCATGTTGTCTTACCAGTGGTTTCCACATATTTCTTCCCTTGCCGATTCTTTGGAGGAGCTCCCCTTTCTTATTTAATTAGGCCACTCAGTTTTCAGTACCCCTCTGTCGCACCGCATCTCAAATAATTCGACTCTTTTCCTTCCTGGCTTTTCCACAGTTCATGATTCACTTCCATGCAACGATGTTCTCCAGATGAACAGTCTCATAAATTTCTTCCTCAAATTCAAACGTATCTTTTAGACTAGTACAGTTATTTTAGCGAGGAATGCCCTGTTTTTCTGTGATAGTTTGCTTCTTGTATCCTCTTTGCTTCGCCCGTCTCGCTTTATTTTCTTCCAAGATGTTTAGTTTAATGCTAATATTATTTCTACTACTCCTCATTACTTTCTCCTTTCATCAGTTTACTCTCAGCCCAAGTGAATGCTCACTACACTGTTCATTCTACTGAACAGGTCCTGCAATTCTTACTCACTTTCACAGACGTTATCAATGTCATCAGCGAATATTACCATTGATAACTTTTCACCCCGAATTTTAAACCTACTCCTGAAACTTCCTTTTATTTCCGTGATTGTTTCTTCGGTGTATCGATTGAACAGTATGGGCGATATACTATATACCTATCTTGTTCCCCTTTCTACTCCCAGCACTCTGGTCTTAATCTTCCACTCTTATTGTACCGCCTTGGTTCTTGTACATACTATACAGGGGCTGCACAAAAATATCGAAACAGCACAAGCACAACATATTACCGTACCGAGGGAGACTCGCCGGCATTTGAAACAGCTCCCAGTCGCCTCGAAATGGATAAATACAGGTCCACGGTGTTTTTCAAGGAAATATTATACCATTCTTCCTGCAAAATAGTGGCAAGTTCAGGTGACGATGATGGAGGTGTATAGCGATCATTAACTATCCTCTCCGAAACAGACCACAGAGGCTCAATAATACTGCGAGTCCTGGGCGATGCGAGCTGTGTGAACCTGAGCCGTGTCATCTTGGAACAGATCACCGTTGGTTGATAATCATTGTACCATGGAATGGATCTGATCAGCCAACATTGTCACGTAATCCCTGGTAGTACGGCTACCTTGCAGAGTAACCATGGAGCCCCATGGAATACCACGATATGGCTCTTCAAATCATCATCGGACGCCCTCCATATTTCACTCTTGGGACGTAAACCTGACCGGAAGTTTGAAACTGTGAAACAAGATTCACTCGACGAAACGTCATTTTTTCATTTCTCCCCAGTCTAGATTTTATAGCTTCTGCAACACTGTTAGGGGCATTTGCATCACTCAGTGAATTTGGAATTCCAGTCTACCCTGCAATTCCCTGCTTCTGGACGTCCGCTACTATTGATTTGGTGCTGACAGGGTTCGCGAGTGCGCCATTCATTTCTACGGTGACTTTTGCAGCTGTGGTCCTGTTATTTTTCGTCAGAATCCTCTTCAATGACCGTCTTCACGATCACTCAACACACACCTTCGTCCGCGTTGTGACTTAGCGGAAGATGTTTCTCCGGTACTTCGATACCGCGCCTCGTTGAACACCAAACACTTGGGTTCCCTTGATCACTGAAGCACACACCAACACCGTGCCCCATTTGAGTTCACTTAGTTTCGACATAATGTACCAAAACTATACACACACTGTTCTGACCACGACTGATACTTTGAACGAGATGAGGACATTGCACGTGTGCTGTTCGTGTTCAGATAAAACTGGGCAAGATGCAGGCTCGGTTAGCAGCTGCATTTACGTCCAAGAACGCACTTCTCGCTATGTTTCTACGTTTTTGTCCAAATTCTGCATATTACCCGTCGTTCCCCATAGCTTACATCTATTTTCCTGAGATTTTCAAATATTTTGCACCGTTATAGTTGTCGATTGTTTCTTCTAGGTTCACAGATCCTATGAATGTCTCTTCATTTTTTCTTGTCTTGCACCCATTAGCAAATGCAACATCAGAACTGCCTCTCTGGTGCTTTTGTCTTCCTTAAAGCGAATCTGATCGTCATCTAACAGATATTCTGTTTTCTTTCCCACTCCTCATGAATCGAGTACTAAATAATACTGGGAAATCGGCAGTTCTGGGCGACTGTGACTGTGAGAGTGAATACGGGAAATCTAAAGAGAAAAACTTCTCTGTTCACGTTCTTACCTTATCTGCATCGACTTCTATACTCAATGGATCACTGTTAAGTGATGGTAGAGCATACATTTTTGTACACTATGTGATCAAAAGTATCCGGACACACCCAGAAACATACGTTTTTCTTATTAGGTGCATTGTGCTGCCACCTACTGCCAGGTACTGCATATCAGCAACCTCAGTAGTCATCACACATCGTGAGATAGTAGAATGGGGCGCTCCGCGGAACTCATGGACTTTTCGAACTTGATCAGGTGATTGGGTGTCACTTGTGTGATAAGTCTGTACGCGAGATTTCCACACTCCTAAGCATCCCTAGGTCCACTGTTTCCGATGTGATAGTGAAGTCGAAACGTGATGGGGACACGTACAGCACAATAGCGTAAAGGTCGACCTCGTCTGCTGACTGACAGAGACCGGCGACAGTTGAAGAGAGTCGTAACGTGTAATAGGCAGACATCTATCCATACCATCACACAGGAATTCCAAACTGCATCAGGATCTACTGCAAGTATTTTAACAGTTAGGCAGGAGGTGAGAAAACTTATATTTCCTGCCCGCATCTCGTGGCCGTGCGGTAGCGTTCTCGCTTCCCACGCCCGGGTTCCCGGGTTCGATTCCCGGCGGGGTCAGGGATTTTCTCTGCCTCGTGATGGCTGGGTGTTGTGTGCTGTCCTTAGGTTAGTTAGGTTTAAGTAGTTCTAAGTTCTAGGGGACTTATGACCACAGCAGTTGAGTCCCATAGTGCTCAGAGCCATTTTTGAACTTATATTTCCTGGTCGAGCGGCTGCTCATAAGCCACACATCGTGCCGGTAAATGTCAAACGACGTCTCGCTTGGTGTAAGCAGCATAAACATTGTACGATTGAACAGTGGAAAAACGTTGTGTGGAGTGAAGAATCACGGTACAGAATGTGGCGATCCGATGGCAGGGTGTGCTTATGGCGAATGCCCGGTGAACGTCATCTGCCAGCATGTGTAGTGCCAACAGTAAAATTCGGAGCCGGTGGTGTTATGGTGTGGTCGTGTTTTTCATGGAGGGGCTTGCACCCCTTGTTGTTTTGCGTGGTACTATCACAGCACAAGCCTACATTGATGTTTTAAGCACCTTCTTGCTTCCCCCTGTTGAAGAGGAATTCGGGAATGGCAGTTGCATCTTTCAACACGATCGAGCACCTGTTCATAATGCACGGCATGTGGCGGAATGGTTAGACGACAATAACAACCCTGTAATGGACTGGCCTGCACAGAATCCTGACCTGAATCCTATAGAACACCTTTGGGGTGTTTTGGAACGCCGACTTCGTGCCAGGCTTCACCGACCGACATCGATACCTCTCCTCAGTGCAGCACTCCGTGAAGATTGGGCTACCATTCCCCAAGAAACCTTCCAGCACCTGACTGAACGTATGCCTGCGAGAGTGGAACCTGTCATCAAGGCTAAGGGTGGGCCAACACCATACTCAATTCCAGCATTACCGATGGAGGGCGCCACGAACTTTTAAGTCATTTTCAGCTAGGTGTCCGGATACTTTTGATCACATAGCGTATCACACCCAGCGAAAAATTTTATCACAAAACTTAAGGGTTCGAATTATTTTTCATGATTATCGATTCATGCGAGAAAAACACAAAATAAGAACTCTTTTTAATTTTTTGTCATTTCATTATAGTAAAATACACTCTAAGACATAAAAAACCGGCGCACCATGAAGGAATTATCGGAATGGGGCGTAAATCGGTAGATACGAATCAATTGTACGGACAAACAAATGATAACAATTTCCGAAAAATTGGATCGTTTATTCAAGAGAAAGGGCTTCACAAATTGAGCAAGTCAATAACGCGTTGGTCAGGTCTGGCCCTTGTGCAAGCAGTTATGCGACTTGTCACTGAGTGACATCGTTATTGAGTGTCCTCCTGAGGGATATCATACCATTGGTGTATTAGATCGTCAAAACCCAGAGCTGGTTGGAGGGTCCTGTCCATGAAGCTCCAAACGTTCTCTATTGGGGAGAGACCCGGTTACTTAGCAGGAAAAGGTAGGGTTTGGCAAGCACAAACATCAGCAGTGGAAAGACTCGCTGTGTGCTAGCGGGCGTTATTTTGCTGAAATGTATGTGCAGCACGGGTTGTCGTGAAAGACAACAAAACGGGGCGCAGAATATCATCGATGTTGTGCTGTAAGGGTGCCGCGGAAGACAACAAAAGGGATTTTGCTATGAAAAAAATGGCGCCCCAGGCCAGTTCAAATGGCTCGAAGCACTATGGGACGTAACATCTGAGGTCGTGAGTCCCCTAGACTTAGAACTACTTAAACCAAACTAACCTATGGACAACACACACATCCACGCCCGAAGCAGGTTCCGAACCTGCAACCGCAGCAGCAGCGCGGTTCCAAACTGAAGAGCCTAGAACCTCTCGGTCACAGCGGCCGTCTGCACCTCAGACCAGTATTCCTGGTTGTCGGGCCGAATCGTGGGCGACAGTCAGGCTGGTATCCGACCACTGTCCAGGGAGTTTACAGACACGTTTTCGGCCTGGAATCCCATTGACTGGAGTACAAATGTCTTCAGTGATGAGGCCCGCTTCGAAATGAGCACCTGCAGTCATGGACTGTGCTGCTGCTCCCGGCGGAGGTTCGAGTCCTCCCTCGGGCATGGGTGTGTGTGTTTGTCCTTAGGATAATGTAGGTTAAGTAGTGTGCAAGCTTAGGGACTGATGATCTTAGCAGTTAAGCCCCATAAGATTTCACACACATTTGAACATTTTTTTTTGAAATGAGCACCGATGACTAGTGAAGACGTGCGCGGAGACGGCCCGGACAGCGGTGATGTACAAACCTAATTGTCGCCCCCCGTAGGCCCGACAACCAGGAGTAATGGTCTGGTGTGTCATTCCTTATCACAGCAGGACCCCTTTGGTTGTCATGCGCGATACGCTTACACCACAGAGGTATGTCGATGATATTCTGCGTCCCGTTTAGTTGCCTTTCACGTCTATCCACCCTGGGCTTACATTTCAGCAAGATAACGTCCACTAACACACGGCGTGAGTTTCTGCTGCTGATCCTCGTGCTTGCCAAACCCTACCTCGGTCAACAAGGTCACCGAATCTCTCTCCGATCGGGAACGTTTCGAGTATTATGGGCACGACACTCCAACCAGCTGCCGATTTTGACGATCTAACGAGCCAGTTAAACTTAATTTGGCACTATATCCCTCAGAAGGACAACCAACAACTCTATTAAGCAATGCTAAGCCAAGTAACTACTTGCATAAAGGCCAGAGGTGGAGCAACGCGTTATTGTCTTGCTGAATTTGTGAAGTTCTTTCTGTTGAATATTTCATCTATTTTTTTTAAGTGTAATTGTTTGGTGGTACACGTACATCGGATCTATCGATTTCCGTCCCATTCGGATAATTCCTTCATGGTGCGTCGTTTTCTTTTCTTAGAGTGTATTTCGATTTCCTGTTAAAATTTATTCTTCTAGGTACATGCTGTAGACTGAAAGTCTACACACCGTATGTTATAGTTTTTAGGAAAAAACTGTTATTGTTTTCTGCAGTATCGTTTATGGCATAAAATTTTCGACAGATTTGTCGATATCGTCCGTAGTTATATTAATTTCGCCATTCGAATGATTGGTCAATAAGCAATAAAGTGACATTGAACATAAAGAAAACCAATGCCATGAATTTCAGTTTGAAGAGGAAAAATGACAATGTTAAACTGAATGTAGATGGAACCTCTATAGACTGTGTAACAAATGCAAAATTTCTAGGAATGAATATTGATTCTCAGTTGAAGTGGTGTGAACACACAAAGGTACTTGCTAACAGAATGTCATCAGCATGTTATGTCCTTAGAATCCTATCATCAGTGTGTAACATGCAGTGTCTTTTAGTTACATATTATTCATATGTACACTCAGTTCTTAGCTATGGCATTCTTTGTTGGGGAACAAACGCAGACAATATGAACACAATTTTCAAACTCCAGAAAAGAGCCATAAGAATAATAACCAAAAATGCTAGTCGAGCTCATTGTAAGGATCTGTTCAAAACACTGGGGATTTTAACTGCTCAATGTGAATATACTTACCAGTCAGTTATACACATCAAAAACAACATTGATATTACTGCACAAACAGCTCTGTCCATGGCCATACAACAAGGGATAGACTCAACTTACATTTACCAAGAAAAAAATAAACATATAACTCAAAACAGCATTTTCTACCAAGGAATAAAACTGTTCAATAAATTACCAAAAGAGATTAGAGACATGGAAAAAATACACTTATTTAAAAAGGCAGCTAAAAAGTACCTGAAATGCAATACATTTTATACATTGAAGGATTACTTACCCCCAAGCTATGCATAGCACAATACCAACACCTCTTCCTCTTTTGAGCTCAACATCTCACTCATTATGGAGGGATGCTGACTCAGTTTTTCAGGATAGCAAATAGGAAGTTGCGGTACAGAAAATGGCCCAGAGGTCACCAGTGTGTGTGTGAGTGTGTGTGTGTGTGTGTGTGTGTGTGTGTAGTGAGTGAAGCGTTATGAAACAATGTGTGTATAGTGTGTGCAGTGACTGATAGTGAGATATGAGTGAACGGTGTGGCATTACATTATTTAATAAGTTATTTGTAAAAAAGGTATTGTATACCACGACTAAATCTAATGATTATGTCTAACTAGTCTGTAAATATATCTGTATACGAATTAGCTTATTTTAAATTGGTCTAAACTTGTAAATACTTTGACAGTGTAATAAGAGATCTACGGATGAATAAAGCTACTACTATTACTGCTTCTACTACTACATATAAATAGCTGCGCGCACGTTACATTACATTCTGTGTTTTTGATATCTTGCGAATAGGAACTGCTACGTCGATTTCGTTTTCAAAGTCGTCGTCATTGTCTACGCTGATGCGACCTTTTGAAAACTGAACGACATCCAAAAGATCTTCATCTGTCATAATTGGTGCAGCAACACGCTCGTACAGTGATGCTACACGGCTATCTAATAGTGTAGAAACGTTTCCAGTTCTCTGTCATTGCGTATAAAAATTAAATTTACCGCTCCTATATAAAAACAGATGATTTTAACACAAAATTACTAATTTGACACACAAATGATAGGCTTTTGCACAACCATCGCCAAAATTAAAAGCGGCAAAAGTACTTTGACAATGGCAGTACGCAAAAAATAAATAACGATAAAAAATAGGAATAAAATTCCTCTGAGTGATGTAACAACAACAGAATGCTCGTATATCTGTTCATCCTATAGAGAAAATCACTTTATGTTAAACTATTTTTATTTTGTTTTATAAGAAAGAGTGTTTGAAAGTTTATAAAATTTGTCAGGACCATAGTATTTTTTCTACCTAGCTGATTTTTCAAATTAAGCATTTCCGTGTTAAATGTATTTCTCTGTATTACGGAGTATCTCCTTTCATTCACAGATATAATGTGGCAATAAAACAAGATTTTACCCTTCTTTTCGAGCTGTTATTGAACTAATTTGATCTGCATTATCTCTTAAGGACTGATCATACGGGTAGAAGAATATTACTTTAGTGTATGTAGATGCTAATTTCTGTATGGAATGTTATTTTGTTCCACTGTGTACCTACACATCGTCTTTCATTTTTTCAGCTATCCTGTATGTGGCGCTGTTGGACTGCGACCAACCTTAGTGCGTGGAAGTTGATGGTTAGGAGTAGCTCGAGGAGGAAGATGAAGATCGCGTATGTGCCAGTGATACGCCTCTTCACGTGCTAGATATGACTTGTCGACGCCACCAGCTAGCTACGTTTCCTCCATCCATCCTGCTCTAGAGAATAACCACAGATAGTTATGTTACCTAAGGTGTGGGTGCCAAGTGGATCTTCGACACTCAGATGAGAAGTTGGCTGGACAATAGCGATCCTGTCATGTTCCTCAGTGAGTGAAAACATGTTTGAAACGGTGAGATTTCGTAACTCCTTGTAGTTGAACACAACATTGCCATGAAATGCAACATGAGTATTACAACTTTAAAAAAAGCTGTATTTCTTGCCAAACGATTATATTTGAGGGGCAGCTTGATGTAATTACGCAGAGCGCTACCTCAGTGGAGTGATACAAATTGTCTGTGGTTGTTGAAAGTTCTGTAGTCCTTCTGGCAGTCCTCAGGGAGGGATTTATAGAAAGTCTTGTGGGTAGTTGTTCACACTCGTTTCTGAACTATTGAATGAAAGTTAATAGTACAAAGATCATCCAGCTGATAAAGGATCGAGAAATTTCGTTACTGTCATACAAAATTAACACTGGGAAGACTGTTCCTGGTCCCTTCTAGCGTGTGAAAAGGAGCAACATCATTGTTGTGCGAGTAATTGTCATGCGAATAATTCAAAGATTACTATAAACGTAATGACATTGATTTCTCCATCTACAGCTATGTCCCCATAGTTGCACTTTAAGAATTCGGTTAACAATTAAATTTCTGCGTCCCCCCCCCCCCCCCCCCCCCCCCCCCCGCCCATCCATCCAACTCCCTTCCACTAATTAAGTAAGGTAGAATTGCGAGGTTTCCTAAACTTCTCCATTGTCTTCACAAGACATGGTATTGTTCAAAATAAATCCTTCTGCAAATTACAGTGCCAGACGACCTTTCTGTGGTGTTTAAAAAAATATAATGTGCAGTGGCACTGGTTGAATTTCAGAATGCGGTATGCTATGATAGGTGCTATTTGTAGCTTCTGCATCTACTTACATGCTCCGGAAGCCACTGTACAGTTTCTGGCGGAGGGTACCTTGTAGCAGTGATAGGCATTCCTTTTTCTGTGGCACTCGCAAATGGGGCGAGGGAAAAATGATTGCACATGAGTCTCCATGCGAGCCTTAATCTCTTTTATTCTAACCTCACGATCCAATGAAAGATGAACGTTATAGACAGTGGAATCGTTCTGCAGTTCTCCTGCAAATGCCTTGCCACAGTTCGCGCGGCTCCCCCCCCCCCCCCCGGAGGCATGAGTGTGCGTGTTGCCTTAGCGTAAGTTAGTTTAAGTAGTGCGGAAGAAGGGGTCCTATAGGATGTAAGGTGGCTACAATTTCTCACCTTACAAGTACTCATCTACATACTTTGCCGTGATTTACAACCGAAATTAGATATCATTTGATAGGTTGTACATCGTATATACGAATATTTAAAGAAGACTGAAATTGTCACTTACACCTTGTAAATAGCTGTTAACGCTATGATTACCTGTACTAGTAGAAGTTGGAACGCCAGTGGAAATGAAACTGGAGGCGTAACTCAGGCCCTGGGTGGAAAAGCCCGCACAGGTGTGTTGGTCCTGATTCACACAGGAAGTGCCAAGATGGACGGTCTGGGCACCTGAGCGCGGAAGCACAATACGGCGGCGGCCGGCCGATGTTGTAGTGGGACCGGAAGGATAACCGGGTAATACTTCGGAAACTCTGAAAATCTAGGGTGCAGCAGAGATGAACGGGGAACTGTTACCTCGGAAATCGCAATCTGGGTTATTTCCGAGGATTTTTACTCTGAGAAGCGTACCATTGTATGAGTATAGGTAGTTCCTCGCAAACTTTCCGCGCTGGGCGACAAAAGGCTAAAATATGGTTGGTCGGTGTTCGGAAGAATCTGTAGAGATGGAGAATATTCCGTGGTTTCGAGCATATAATTCGCCTTCTGCAGTTACGAGCGAGGGAGCTGAGCTTTGCTGGGAAGCCAGTGGTGCAGAGAAAGGGGTCTTCTGTTTTGAACGCTCATGTTTGACTGTCGCTCAGTATCAGCTTTGTTGCTACAGACGAACTTGCTGTCTTTGCTTTTGGAGACCGGTTAGACACTGTACTGTTGCAAACTTATGGGATTCTGGACTTCGCCTCCATGTAGGGAGTCGTCGTTGAGTACGCAGTGTTCAGTGATTGAGAGCACTTCTCCTGCCTATATTCACGTCGAGGCGTTATCTGAACTCTGTACTTGTGGCTGGGAGTTCGCATTTCTCGTCTGTAGAACACAGAGAGGAGAATACAGTATTAGATTGTGCCATCCTAGTGTTTGAAAGAGTTTTCTTATATATTTTTTGGCTAGAGTTCTTCCGTCGTCACAGACGTGTACGAGAACCATCACACCGATGCACTGGACGCAGTACATACGGCGATATTGCTAATTGCTTCGGCTTATTAGGGCTATAAAGGTAAACAGGTGTGATCACGTAAATTTTATTTCCACTGAGGTTGCACACCACTGTAGATCATCTTTGAAAGTAGTGTCTTCTAATGTTTGGTATGTAGATGATGTCAGTCATCTCGCGTTATTTATATTAGATCGCGTAGCCATATAAAGGAGCAGATTTGGGCAATTGATCAATCATATTAGTTAGGAAATTTATTTGTATCTCTTCATGTCCATTGGAGATTGATATACAGGGTGAGTCACCTAACGTTACTGCTGGATATATTTCGTAAACCACATCAAATACTGACGAACCGATTTCACAGACCGAACGTGAGGAGAGGGGCTAGTGTAATTGTTTAATACAAACCATACAAAAATGCACGGAAGTATGTTTTTTAACACAAACCTACGTTTTTTAAATGGAACCACGTTAGTTTTGTTAGCACATCTGAACATATAAACAAATACGTAATCAGTGCCGTTTGTTGCATTGTAAAATGTTAATTACATCCGGAGATATTGTAATCTAAAGTTGACGCTTGAAACCTCCGAAGTTCAGTTGCGTGTTGTAACAAACACGGGCCACGGTCGGCGTGCAGCATCTGCAGGGACATGTTTACGATGACGACCGTGTTTACGAGTGTGGCTGTAGTGCACTGTTGTGGTTTGGTCTACCTGTCGCAGTGTCCGCATGTAGCGCTTGCTGCTATTGTTATTCTGCATTTGTCTCCGCTCGCAGACCAACTGTAGTACACCGTGTTACCAGACGTCTGTGGTAGTGTAGTGTTGTAGGAACTGTGACCATGGTGTATTCGAACTCTGAAAAGGCGGAGATGATACTTATCTATGGCGAGTGTCGACGAAATGCAGCTGAAGCCTGCAGGGTGTATGCAGAACGGTACCCGGACAGAGAGCATCCAACGTGCCGCACATTGCAAAACATCTACCGCCAACTGTATGCAACAGGTATGGTCGTAGCACGCAAACGGGTCCGTAACAGGCCCGTCACAGGAGAAGCGGGTGCAGTTGGTGTGTTAGCTGCTGTTGCCATGAACCCACACATGAGTACACGGGACATTGCGAGAGCCGGTGGACTGAGTCAAAGTAGTGTCATGCGCACACTGCATCGTCACCGCTTTCACCCGTTTCATGTGTCGCTACATCAGCAATTACATGGTGCTGACTTTAATCATCGAGTGCAATTCTGTCAATGGGCATTAACAGAGAATGCGTTGCAGTTCTACCTGTTTACCGATGAAGCGGGTTTCACAAACCACGGTGCAGTGAATCTACGGAACATGCATTACTGGTCCGTGGACAATCCTCGCTGGCTCAGACAGGTAGAGCGACAGCGACCGTGGACTGTAAATGTATGGTGCGGAATCATTGGCGACCACCTCATTGGTCCTCACTTCATTGCAGGGGCCCAAACAGCTGCAACATACATCGCGTTTCTACAGAATGATCTGCCAACGTTGCTCGAAAATGTCCCGCTGGAAACGCTTCGACGTATGTGGTATCAGCATGATGGTGCACCTGCACATTCCGCAATTAACACTAGGCTGACCTTAACAGGATGTTCGACGGGCGTTTCATAGGACGTGGAGGACGCATGAATTGGCCAGCCCGTTCTCCTGATCTTACACCTCTGGACTTCTTTCTGTGCGTTACGTTAAAGGAGAATGTGTACCGTGATGTGCCTACAACCCCAGAGGATATGAAACAACGTATTGTGGCAGCCTGCGGCGACATTACACCAGCTGTACTGCGTCGTGTACGACATTCATTACGCCAGAGATTGCAATTGTGTGCAGCAAATGATGGCCACCGCATTGAACATCTATTGGCCTGACATGTCGGGACACACTCTATTCCACTCCGTAATTGAAAACGGAAACCACGTGTGTACGTGTACCCCACCCCTCATGGTAATGTACATGTGCGTCAGTGAATATGACCAATAAAAAGGTGTTAGCATTTGGACGTAATGTGCTGTTCCAGTCTCGTCTGTACCTAAGGTCCACCACCGTTCCCTTTGGATCCCTACGTAATTCGGCGCTCTCCGATACACACGATCGAACAGCGGAGGAGTGGTACTCAAGCGTAATTTTAGGTTACAATATTTCCGGATGTAATTAACATTTTACAATGCGACAAACGGCACTGATTAAGTATTTGTTTATATGTTCAGATGTGCTAACAAAACTAACGGGGTTCCATTTTAAAAAACGTAGGTTTGTGTTAAAAAACATACTTCCGTGCATTTCTTTATGGTTTGTATTAACCAATTACACTAGCCCCTCTCCTCACGTTCGGTCTGTGGAATCGATTCGTCAGTATTTGATGTGGTTTACGAAATATATCCAGCGGTAATGTTAGGTGACTCACCGTGTATAAATATTTGTAATATATAAAGGGGTTTAATCTTCAATAAATATATAAGCAGAAACAGTATTTATCATTTTGTAGTTACTAGTTCCCTTAGTCATTCATTTATGTCTATATTGTAATTTATATGTTAAAGAGCAAGGAGGAGGAGATAATACTACCGTTAGGAGATCGTAAGACCTGCTTCAGGGGGTAGTCAGACAGGGCCAAATCTTCATTTTCGCGTTCAGGATTTTCCGTTGCGCAACATTCATTTTACACCCGCCTGGAGTAGCATCTAGGAAGGATCTTACCGCAAATTTCAATTTTCTAAACTTCATCGTAGATAAAAGATCGTCCTCTTTCCTCCAAGGAGTCCCATCTAAGCTCACGGTGTGTATTCGTATTACTCACATATTTATAGAACTGCTTAATAACAAATGAACTGCTTCTACGTCTTCACTTAATCCTACCTGGTGGGTATCCCAAACACTTGGCCGGTACTCAAAAATGGGTTGCAGAACAGTTCTGTATGCGGTCTCCAGTATAGGTGTGGAGAAAACCTTCCTAGGATTTCCCAGTTGGCCGTTGGCCTTCGCTTCGGCTGACCTTTTGTGCTCCTTGCGTTCCATGTTATGCAGTTCCATGCCCAAGTTCTTAACCGCAGTGACTGAATTTAAGCAGCATATAATTGATACGGTATTCAGGAATGTTTCTTCTACCTATCAGCATGAACTAGCATTTATGAACATCCAGTGAAATAGAAACTGAACACTCCTATCACACTCCGAGGCAATCGTATGTTGAAGAGGCAGAAACCGCACTTTTCAATGAATGTGCATGGTAACGAAGATAATCAAGTCAGAAGAAAAAGAGGGAGTCCATATGAGCTCCTTAGAAAATCTTCCATTCTACGCAGATTTGTTGCTGATCACTGGGAAACGCGATTCTGCTAAGCAACAGTCCCGCCATATCAAGAATTTGTCCCGATTTACATCCGCGCAGCTAGCTACGGAAAAAAATGTGCACTGCATGTATGTTTGTGCTGCGTCGGAATGTTTTCATTCGCGCAAATCTCTTCGCCAAGCATAAGGCCGCTTGCGAAACTAAAAGCACTTTGTGCCTCGACGTGCCTGGCGATGTAGAAAAATTCTTACAGATGAAGAATTTTGAACGTAAGGAGCGGCTGCCGTACACAGTCTGTGCAGACTTAAACAATATCCAGTCGCTCCTGGGTCAGGTTATTAAAATATAACATTAATGCTCCAGACACAACTCTCATGTACCAAAACGTACATTTTGCAGCGTCGTGCTAAGTAACATGCTCATGAATCAAACCGCAATAGTTTCAGACCATCTGAAGGGGACAATCGTGAGAAGTAGTTGCTCTCTCAGCTCAAATAAATTGCAGAGGAGACTGACGACACATCCGATAATATACAACTTCTAGCAATGTCATAGGAGAGTCAATAGCGGTTTCATGGCGCTGAAGTGACGATTTTTGGAACAAAGTCTGATGTTAACGGACATTATAGGGTTAACTTGACAGAAGACGTTCATTTCTAATTGTAAATCTACAAGAGGGGTTCAGATTTCCTTTGTAAAGTTACATGGAGTAACCTCTCCGGGAGTGCGACTGCCAAAGAGAGAAGACGCTCACTTTTTTTGGGAAAAGGGTAAAAGATCGGATGCAGAGAATTAAAGACCAGTATCGGGTACGCCAGTCAGTAGCAGAATCGTACAGCATATTCTAAGGTCAAACATTACGATGTTCCTGGGGGATAACATGGCTTCCACAGAGGACCAGCATGGATTTAGGAAAACCACTGCTGTGAAACATATGCGATATCTTCCAAACAATAGGCGCAGTCGACAAGGGAGATACCGTCGTTCTAACATTTCCGAAAGGTGCTCATACCGAGCGAGATGGTGCAGTGGTTAGCACACTGGACTCGCATTCGGGGGGACAAGGTTCAAACCCGAGTCCGGCCATCCTAATTTAGGTTTTCCGTGATTTCCCTAAATCACTGCAGGCAAATGCCTGGATGGTACCCTTAAAAGGGCACGGCCGAATTCCTTTCCTAATCCGATGGGACCGATGACCGCTCTGTTTGGTCTCCCTCCCAAATCAACCAACCAACCGAAAGCGTTCGCCACTGTACTACATATTTTCGCAAATATATGAATGGCTCGAGGAATATTTGACTAACAGAACACAGTAAGCTACACTGGGCGGCGAATGCTCAACAGAAAGGAAAGCAACACCTCTAATGTTTCCAGTCCACATACATGATTTATCAGATAGGATCAGCATCACTATAAGATTGCTCGCTTGCGATGCTTTGCGTAAAGCGAAGTATTGTCGTATAATCGTAAGGAATTGCAGAAGGAATTCGATAATATTTCCATTTGGTGTAATTAATGGCAACTCTTTTTAAATGTAGACAAATGTAAGATAATGCCTATAGGAAGCAGATAGTACCCGATTGCAAGATTAATGATGAATATCTTGAGCATGCCAGATCTTAACGGTAATACTAAGAATCGATATGAAATGGAACGATCGTGTAAGATCTGTGTTAGGGAAGGCGGGTTCAAGACCTACAAGGAATCCCTTGAGTGGGAGGTCTCAAGTTCAATCTTTAGTTAGGTTCATTTGAAATTGTCGTATTAACATTTATGACATGAAAAATATTAGCTGCTAATGACACCATGTGCATCAGGAGGGCGACAGAAAGTGAGTCTCCGGAAGGTGCAGAAGTCAACCTTCTAAGAGCTGTATGTATTACACTTCACAAAACGGATACAGTCGACTTTCAAGAAATGTTCAAAACAAACCATAAACTTGCGCCATGAATTCAAATTACGTAAATAACCTACAAAATCTGTTAGAAATGCTGATTCTGATGAAATAATTGAATCATCAGTTCGTCTTCAAATTCCGTACTATCCGATTTTACTTCTCTATTCAAAAAGTTGAGAAGTTATATTCTAATTGAAAAAAACTAGTTAAACAATTTCCTGCATTCAAAGAACAAATTTCGGAATGAAGAAGTATATCCCCGCATGCGACGTTAACTTCTTCCAAAAATTGTTAAAATTTTTTCGTTACGTCTTTCATTGAGCGCAACAGACTGAATTTTCCCACATGGTGCTTCCTGATAAATACCGCAACGAAAAATTAAACTATTCCGTCTTTTCTTAATTGACCAACGAAACCATTTTCACTACCGACAACGGCTTGTGTGCCATGTGTAAAAATTATAGAGCATTCCTTTAAAACCATCAGTTTTGTGAACACGCTTTATAACTGCTTTTGAAACTTCCCCTTTGTATGTAAAGAATGACAGTGCTGGAAAAACTCTTACGTTATTTGATTTTCAAACAGGTGAGCAAAACTGAACGTACTCAGACAGTTCTCTCATTACTTATTCTGATCATCACTAAACTGGTGCACAATATTTTTAGCCCAACGCAGTCTGACTTTCAATAATCGCTACAAAAGAATGGCCCTGACTAACAATAACCTACACCTTTCATGAATCACTTACCTCACAAAAATCTTCGTTATTCGAACTACTTCAATACGGCGAAGGCCAATACTGCCAGCTAAATAAAAGATTCTAACTACTGAAGGCACTAACTACTGATAGACATAGTTAGCAAATGAAAGATTTTGATAGAGAACAAACAATGTAATTACCTTAATAGTGTTCAAAAGTCATCACATCCAGTCTCAGTCTTACAAATTTCCTTTTTCTGGCGGACTCACGTCCAGATCGTCCGCTCACAGTAACCTCTCAAAACTCTGGCATCTCTCTCCCCACATCCACCACTGGTGGCGGCTCACCTCCAACTGCCCAACGCAACGTGCTGTTCACATTCAACTGCCCAACACTACAATAGCGAGTAATCCAACAATGAGTCCAACCAGCCACAGACTGCACACAGTGCAGCCAGCGATTTTAATACAGAGTGCTACGTGGCGTCACCAATATAAAAACCTAAACAGCCTACTTACACTTTAAAATACCCAAACACGTTGTACTGAGCATCGGAACTAATGCGAGTAACTCCTCATGTACAGGAAAGTCGTCCTTTATTAAAATCGTCCCATATTACTTGAAAAAAATTAGTAACTGACTAACATCGGTTCGATTAGTACTGTCGTCCACAGACAAAAAAGTACCAACAGTTTGCTGTTAAATTGTTGTTTCTTCTTTATGTTGCGTATCATATCATGAAGTAGCAGTGTTACGTGGCAAAGCAGCTGTTTTAAAATGTACGGTGGTATCATGGAAACCAAATGCTTTTGCCATTGTTATTGCAGATTATTTTACGAGTAAGCCGTCGCTGACACATCTCTGATCTTCAGCTAATTTTAAGCATACGATATACGATGCTGTGAAAATGTTTTCTTTAAATTCTATGGGTCAGGCAACTCTTATACATATTATTTTTAAATTGTCGACATGAGGGCATCGTTCGTCATGAGAGTAACGCCATTGTATTGCCTCATGGAACGAAAAGAAATGTCAAGCAAGATTATTACCTTCGTTCCGTCTTAAGGATTTCTGACATATTAGACACTGAGAGTTTTCATCTGAATTGTTACAAAAAAGTACTTAATCTCCCACTCCTCATGAAAAACGCCCTTCTCAATATTCTTTCTTTTAGACATCTTAAGAATCGTAATAGAAAAATAGACATAGAAATAACCAGAACCAAACCAGAATGATAGCTACAGTAATAAACACAATGACAACTTGAACGACTGCACAATATTAAGGAGCCGGCGGCTGTGGCCAAGCGCTTTATGCGCTTCAGTCCGGAACCGCGCTGCTGCTACGGTCGCAGGTTCGAATCCTGCCTCGGGCACGGATGTGTGTGATGTCCTTAGATTAGTTAGGTTTAAGTAGGTCTAAGTTTAGGGGACTGATGACCTCAGATGTTAAGTCCCATAGTGCTTAGAGCCATTTGAACAATATTAAGGTGGATAAATGTGGACAAAAAGCCTAGAGCGAGCGGACTAACAAACGCTGCCCGACTCTATTCCTCATAAGCAAACGGCTAAGCCATGACGACACCATTCAAGTAGAGTTGGAGGGGGAAACGCTCACTGGAGGGGAATATCTTGCGAGCCACGCTTTGCCAGCCTTGTTCTAGGACAGGTGGTATCAATTCCAATGTCCCGTTTTCAGGAGGGATAGTGTGCTCTAAAGGAATATGATTTTTACCCGTAGACCGGGAATCAAGCACAAACAAGTTATTTTGACCAGCTATTGGCCAAAAGCAGTGCTTATACTATAGTTGTAGCTCACTTACGCCCATTTCCCCATTCTAGCTTGCTGTGACATAAATATTCTCTACTGCTCTTGTAAGATGACACTCACGAGGAAGAATCGTAGGGTGCAGAACATCTCTAACTTCTCGTAGCACAATAAATAATTTTCCAGCGAAATCACCACCCAGACTAACAGTCAGCATAATTGTATGTGAATGCGTTAAAGCATTGATTTTAGCTGATAATGATACAATTCTCTTGGTACCTCTCATTTTCAGGGTTCCTTTCGTATGCTTTTGCTCTTCAAAACACGATTGGTCGGAGTTGAAAACGAATTCCTTACTGAACGATGGGATAAGTTTTTTTTTTTTTTTCATCTACAAATTTTCGGGGCGATTCCGCAGTTTGCTGTGTATCGTCAAGTTGATGCTTTGTTTGAATTTCATTGTCTTAGGTCTTCCAATTTTATGGCACTGTCTAAAGTTATGCAACCATCCACTGCTTCGCTTGCAGTCACTGCCATCTATGTCGCGCGCAATTTGATGTGTACAACGCAATAGGCCGGTATCATGCACATCGTGTAAACTGTATCGAGCATATTTGAAACGCGCAAACACCAGCTTCTGTACCAAGTGTGCCTTGTCCTCCCTTGAATGTTCTTAGTTTTTCTTGTGCGCAGCACGATCATGTCGCTGCGAACGTATTCGAAATCTGCTCGTAATTGTTTTTTTTTTTACTATGCTGAGGATGATCTTCCATGTATGTAATTATGTTTAGTACCTGCCCCTTGGACAACGTCTGCCCTTTACTACGTTTACTGTAGACGGGAATTGTGAATCCCTCTCCGCAAGGATGAGAAAGTATATGGTTGGATACGTGTTTCAATACCACCTTCACTTGTTAAGCACGTATCATCATCATTGTGCACCTCACGAGCATTGTCCACACAGTCCAGCGTATACGCCAACACACATTCCACTGACTCATCTTGCAGAAACGCTAATATTTCATCTGCCACTTCTTTCTTACTCTGCGATATTCCTTGGGTTCCTTTCTGACGAAATGTCAACTTGGGCAAATGCTGTAAATATAATGTAATGTTTGCATTGTTTTTCATTGCCATTGCTCTGCTTCCTATCAGCAGCACTAGCACCGTAGCACTCTTGTGAGTTACTCGTCGATTAAGCAGTTCTACTATGCTCTGTGCTCCACAGCGTCATGCTGTGCTCACCACTAGATACCCCCAGTCTCGCCGCTGTTGCCATTAGCAGCCAATATTGTGATTGCATGGTAGACAATACGTGGGGCGTCGAATGCCTGCCATAAACATTATTGGCATTTTGCGATCTCGAACTCAAGGGGTTCCTTGTTAGATTTGTTTGAAGGATTCTGAGACGGTGCAGCGCATCTGCAAAAGTAATTGGAGGCAAGACGCTACTGAAACAAATTCTAAAATATGTGTTTGCAGTCCTTATCAGACAGGTACGATAACAGACATCAAACAAAGATACGCGATGCTATAATAGTAACAGGTCGGTCTAGCTCATACGAAAGAGTAAAATAAATTCTCGGGAAACTTAAATGTGAATTTCTGGAAGAAATACGAAATAGTTTTCATGAAACTCCAGTAGGAAGAATTTGGAGAGTCTGTATTCGAAGAAGACCATGCGACTGTTACGCTTCCATCGTCGTATATATGTGTAGGTTTTATGAGAATAACACACGAGAGATAAGAGCACCAGTGCAGGCATATACACAGTTATCTTTTCCCTCTATCGTTTCGAGAGTGGAATAGGAAAGAAAATCAATAATGTTGGTAAGGTGTACCCTCCACCATGTACTGTACAATGTCTTGCCCAGTACGATATATATGTAGATATACGAGGTGTATGAAAAAAGTTATGAGATCGACAACACTGTGAGTGATCTGTTGTTCTACTTGCGTACGCTGATGTGTTCGTGCGTTCCAGATGCTCAGTCCGAGTTGCAGCTCCGTACAGCCATCACGTAATTTTTTAGAGCGCCATCAGTGAAATGTTGCTTTTGTTGTGTTACGAAAACTGGAACAACGGAATTTAGAGCAACATTGTGCTATCAAGTTTTGTGTCAAACTTAACGAATCCACTAGTACGACCTCTGAAATGTGGAAACAGGCCTATGGGGAACATTCCTGATCAGGAATGCCATTCGCTGGCACAAATCATTTTTCCAAGGCCGAGAACACGATGAAGGCGAACGTCGCTCATGGAGACCTACAACTTCAAAAACCATCGGAAACGTCGCCCCTGTGTGTGGTCTTCTGAGACGAGACCGACGTTTAGTGGATGCTGCATCATGACAATGCCCAGTAGTGGAGCAGCAAGGACATCTGCACAGTTTGTTTGTGGGGGTTGCCTACATTCAGGGGAAAGCATATATTCAGGGAAAAACCTATCGTTCTCTTTTGATTGACAGGCCCTTAAACTATTGTTCTGCTAAGTGGGTTAAGGCCCCCTGGGGCTAATCCACAATTTGGATTGACAGGTTCCTACCCTATTGTTCAGTTAAGTGGTTTTCCAAGAAACTCCACCTATCCCCCTTCCCCTCCTCCTCCCCCTCCCATTACTCCTCCCCCGTCCCTCTGGAAACTCCTCCCACTGATACGAGCACACTTTTGATATCAATTTCATTGATTGCTTAATTAAATCTATCAATTACTTAAATCCCCTCCTCTGGGAAATCCCCAGCCCTCCCCCTCCCCTCTACCAGGGGAATTTGCTGGGAAAAAGACTCAGTTGATCGGCCATTTGGAGGGAAACGGACTGCAGCGTATGGAATATTGCTTAAATAATTTAGACAATATGTGTAATATTGTTTATTTAAACAATTTATGAGATACAGGGCTGTGTGTGGAATATTGCTCGATTAAAGAATGTGTAAGGAAATCTGTTGCAGTGTGTGGGATATTTAAACAATTGTGGCGCTTTTTTCATTCCAGTCGCATAAGAAAGCACGTAATTACACCGTCACAGATCGCTTAAACATATCTGGAAAACACTCTCATGTATGCCACCCATGCAGGCTGCCCTGGCAACGCACCCCAGGGCCAGCATCGGCTGCCGGGCAGTGTCACACCGGTGAGAGCCTGAGAAGTAGTGGCACACTTGGGCTTATGTGTCGGGAACTTGGAACCACAGGTGTCCATGCCATCCACTACAATCAGCAGTGAGCTAAGCCATCCCTGAACAAACAAAAAAGCACACTTCATGTCAGCGTCCACCACCATTTCAAGTGGTCTGTATGCATCAGCCTGTCAGATGCCGGCGCACGTGAGTGATGCCTTCCTTCCAAAGCAAGTTCCTGACTGAGTATCGATCCAGAAATAGTGCTCAAATTTGTTAAATAATTAATTCCTGCTTGCATGATCATGATTTAGGGGATATAAGGCGGGCGAAGTAGCTATTTCACACACACAAATTGACGCTGTCCACACACTGCATCGATTTCCGGACAAATTCTTTAAATAAACAATATTCCATACACAGCTTCATATCCCATAAATTGTTTAAATAAACAGAGTTATACCGCTTTTCTAAATTGTTTAAAGAATATTCTATACTCTGCAATCAATAACCCACAAAATTCTTTAAATAAATGAATAAATTATATTGTCTAAATTATTTAAACAATATTCCATGTACTGCAGTCAATTTCCCTCCAAATGTCCAATAAACTGAGTTTTTTCCCAGCAATTTTCGGGTGGGGGAGGGGAGAGGAAGGGCTGGGGGTTGCCCAGAGGGGAGGATTTAATTAATTGGCCGATTTTATTAAATAATCAATCAAATTAACATTAAGAGTGTACTCGTATCGGCGAGAGGAGTCCCCAGGGAGTGAGGAAGGAGTGGTAGGGGGAGGAGAAGGGGCAGGTAGAAAATCACTTAACCAAACGATAGTCTAAGGACCTGTTAATCAAAAGGACAGAATATTCTGAGAGGGTCATAATCCACTTAGCAGAACAATAGGTTAAAGGCCTTTCAATCGAAAGAGAACAGTAGGTTTGCCCCTGAATGTATGCTTGCTCGTGAGTATAGGCAACCCGCATTAACAAATTGTGCAGATGTCCCTGTCACCTGACAACTTTCCCCATGTGCCACGGCCACCTCTATCACAAAATTTTTATCCTCAAAATGTATTACTGTTGTTCCACAGCCCCCGTATTCACCTGATCTGAATCCTTGTCAATTTTTTCGTTTCCCAAAATTGAAAAATGTCTTAAAAAGACGTTATTTTGGGACTTTGAAGAACATGTGAAAGTATGTGTCTGACATGTTAAAGGTCCTAATAGTTGCCTTTCAGCACTGCTATCAGGACTAGGAACAACGATTCCGCCAGTGAATAGCTACTGAAGAGAACTACTTTGAAGATTACAATATTGTTGTTTGGAAAAAAATAAAAACTTTGGTAGATACAAAATCAGTCTCATTACTTTTCTCACACACCTCGTAGAAAAGCCAATATGCAGTACTGACTGCAGCCTCTAGCCCCATGTGCTTACCTCTGCTTTCGTCACACTATCTTTCAGTGTTACATTGCTCATTTCTACTTGTGAAACTACCAGTTCACCACAGCATTATGCTGGAATATCTGCAAGGAGTAAATGTACATGGCAGTCGGATGCTTTTTAGTATAATACTTACTGCAGTGGGCAGTTATGTGCAATCAACGTAACATAAATTTAAAAAAATATATCGAATGTGCAGGATAACAGAATAATATATTAACAACATTTTGTTTGTGCACCCAAACGAATACTTGTGCTAAAATGTAATCTTTAGCAAAATTTGATTTCCCTCAACTGTGTATGGCTGTGTATGATTAACAGACATTGTATTATGTAACTGCCATAAAAGATAATTATTTTATAAAAAATAGAAATTTTCGCGTTTTGAACCAGTACACCGACCTAGAAAAGAAAAATTTCATTGAAAATTTCACATATATTCTCATAAACAATAATCATCTTCTTTGGAGGTAAATCAGATAGCCACTGACAAATTAGACAACATCTAAACTAATATGCTGACGAAAATATTCATATACGTAGGTAAATTTTTGAACGCTGTTAGCAGACATCGTTGGTATATGCTAAGGAACAGTATTTAAGGCAATTTAAATTATATGAAAAAGTAGCACTCACATTAATTAATAAGCAACTGTATACACTAGAGATAAATGAATTTTGAAAGTTTTTTGCCTTTAGTAGTGTAGATGCCACTTGATGATAAGCATGGGCACCTGATACTAGTCCAGCAATAAATAAGTAAAATTAATCAAAAAATGGTTCAAATGGCTCTGAGCACTATGAGACTTAACATCTGAGGTCATCAGTCCCCTAGAACTTAGAACTACTTAAACCTAACTAACCTAAGGACACCACACACATCCATGCCCGAGGCAGGATTCGAACCTGCGACCGTAGCAGTCGCGCGGTTCCGGACTGAAGCGCCTAGAACCGCTCGGCCACCGCGGCCGGCTAAAATTAATCTCTGTCGGATAGCTAGTATACAGGATGTTTCAAAACTCGACGGCGAAAAATTGAAGATGAATTCCTCATATAACAAGAAGTAAAAAAGCCTACGTCAACATGGGTCTAGCAATACATAATTACCGAGTTATTCGAGCATGTTACTGTTACGCAGTGCACGGTGACAAGTGACGTTTACCAGAGGTAAATATACGATGCCAGTTACAAGTGTTACAAAAGTAAACATTGTAAATCAATGTGATATGGGCCTGAATATCCTTCAGCACGTGCAGGTGAAGCACCGTGATCGCCAGTTGAATACTTAGCTATCGGCATAACCGTCGTTACTAATTGTGGTGTGCAATCTTCTCTGAAGTAACATGTAAGTACTACAAACGTTAAATGTATCCGTAGCCAGCAGCAAAGGTATGTATGGGATGGTCTCTAATTGCCTGTGCCCGTGGTTTGCAGTATGGAAATGTACACCAACCAAGAGTTCGTGACCATGTACTGTTTGGCGGATGCCAACGCATTTGAGACATATCGCTTGTACCAGAAACGCTGCCTATTGGGCAGATTACGAGACCGAAAGATGTTTGAAGGAATTCAGTGCCGCCTCTGTGCGTAAGGGTGTTTCACACGTCCACCGTGCAGCAGGGGTCGCCAAGATGTACAACACCAGAGGGTGAGGAAGGTCTACTCAACGCTTGGGACGAAAGTCCGGAAATCAGCACAAGACGGTTAGGCTTGCAAAGGAATGTGCCGCACGTGATGATCTGGAACGTTTACGTGTACGAGCCTTGTCTCCTGCGGATTGTTCTCCAAGAATAAGGTTCTGCCAATATTTCACGCAGCAGTTTGTTATGATACCAAACGTTGCTGGTGTTTTGTTCAGAGATGAAGTGGCATTCACAAGGGACGGAATCCAGAATTTACATAAACAGCACGTTTGGACGGACAAAAATCCCCATCCAACTATCCAATTGTCTAACCAACAGAGGTTCTCCATTAACATCTGGGCAACCATCGTTGACGGTTGCTTGTTGGGATCCTGCGTCCTTCCAGGGAGACTTACTGGACTCAACTATACAGCTTTCCCGCATGATGCATTGCTTGAATGCTTGGAAGACATGGCACCTGCATACCATCGACAACTGTATTTCACGAACAACGGTGCTCCCGCACATTTGAGTTTTACTGACTGGCGGCACCTCAATGTACCTTTTCCTGCCTGCTGGATAGGCAGAGCTGGACAAATTGCTTTGTCACCCTGTTCATCTGACTTAATCCCCCTGAACTTTCACCTGTGAGGACACGAAAAGTCTCTCGTGTATTCCACTGCTGTTGGTGATGGACCTACTCTCCATGCACACATTGTGGCAGCCTTACAGACAGTACGAAATACACCAAGCATTTTTAATCGAGTACGGAATTCGATGAGGCAACGAACGTCTGTACTCAGGCAGGAGGAGGTCGCTTTGAACATTTCCTCTGATAGGTAACCAAAGTATACTAGCTGGTATTACAGACGGGCAGTACAGTTTGTGGGCACTGAAGCTCCGATAAATCCGTAATGATGCATTTCCTGGCCGATTTGACATAAATTTTTTTCTTGTTATATGAGGACTAGATTCCTCACGTTTTGCTGCACTGTTTTGAAACACCCTGTATACATGAATATATAATGCGAGTGCTTATTGTTTCATATAATTTGACTTTCCTCAAGTGGTTTCTCAGCACACGTCAATGACGCTTGCCAGTAATATTCATGTAATTAATGACGGTGAAGAGCCACAGAAACTCGTACACCTGCCTAATACCGTGTGCGGCCGCCACGAACGTGCAGAAAGACTCGCCTAGTGTCTAAAGTAGTGCAGGAGGGAACTGACACCATGAATCATGCAGCGCTGTCCATAAATTCGTAAGAGTACCAGGGGTCGAGATCAAGGAACAGCACGTTGCAGGGCACCACAGATGTGCTTCAATAATGTTCATGTCTGGGGAAAAAAATGGTTCAAATGGCTCTGAGCACTATGGGACTTAACAGCTGTGGTCATCAGTCCCCTAGAACTTAGAACTACTTAAACCTAACTAACCTAAGGACATCACACACATCCATGCCCGAGGCAGGATTCGAACCTGCGACCGCGCGCCTAGAACCGCGAGACCACCGCCATGTCTGGGGAGTTTGGTGGGCAGTGTAAGTGTTTAAACACAAGAGAGTGTTCCCGAAGCCACTCTGTAACAATTCTGGACGTGTGGGGTGTCGCAGTGTCTTGCTGCAATTGCCCAAGTCCGTCGGAATACCCAATGAACACGAATGGATGCAATGGTCAGACAGGATACTTACGTACGTGTCACCTGTCAGACTCACATGTAGACGTATCAGGGCTGCAATATCACTCCAACTGCACACGCCCCACACCATTACAGAGCCTCCACCAGCTTGAACAGTCCCCTGCTGACATGCAGGGTCCATGGACTTATGAGGTTGTCTGCATACCCGCACACGTCCATCTGCTCGATACAATTTGAAACGAGACTCGTCCGACCAGACAACATGTTTCCAGGCGTCAACAGTCCAATGTTGGTGTTGATGGGCCTAGGCGAGGCGTAAAGCTGTGTGTCATGCAAAGCCCTTATCGATTATGTTTCGCTGAATTGTTCACATAATGACACTTGTTGATGGCCCAGCATTGAAATCTGGAGCAATTTTCGGAAGGGTTGTACTTCCGTCACGTTGAACGATTCTCTTCAATCGTCGTTGGTCCCGTTCTTGCAGGATCTTTTTCCGGCCACAGCGATGTCGAAGATTTGATGTTTTAGCGGATTCCTGATATTCACGATACACTCGTGAAATGGTCGTATGGGAAAATCCCACTTCATCGCTATCTCGGAGATGCTGTATCCCATCGCTCGTGCACCGACTGTAACACCACGTTCAAAGTCACTTAAAGCTTGATAACCTGGCATTGTAGCAACAGTAAGCGATCTAACAACTGCGCCAGACACTTGTTGTCTTATATACGCATTGACGATCGCAGCGCCGTATTCTGCCTGTTTATGTATCTCTGTATATGAATACCCACGCCTATATCAGTTTCTTTGGCGCTTCAGTGTGTATAACGATTTAGGAGACAATCTGATTAGCTGTCTTAGGTTGTTAGCAGATGATGCTGCTGTTTTTCAACTAGCAAAGTCATCAGAATATGAAAAGAAATGCAAAACGGTTTAGAAAAGATATCTGTATAGTGCAAAATTTGGCAGTTGACCCTAAATAACGAAAAGCGTGAGGTCATCCACATCTCGTTAAACTTCGCTTACACGATAAATCAGTCAAAGCTAAGGGCCTTAAATTCAACTAAATGCCTTGGAATTAGAATTAGAACAATTTAAATTTGAAGGAACACATAGACAGTGTTGTGGGGAAGGCTAACCAAAGACTGCGTTTTATTGGCAGGACACTTAAAAAATATAACAAATCTACTAAACAGACTGCCTATACTACGCTTGTCGGCACTCTTTTAGAACACTGCTGCGCGGTGTGGGATCCTTGCCAAATGTTCCCGGGTTCGATTCCCGGCGGGGTCAGGGATTTTCTCTGCGTCGTGATGACTGGGTGTTATGTGCTGTCCTTAGGTTAGTTAGGTTTAAGTAGTTCTAAGTTCTAGGGGACTGATTACCATCGATGTTAAGTCCCATAGTGCTCAGAGCCATTTGAACCTTGCCAAATAGGATTTGACGAATACGTTGAGAAAGTTCAAAGAGGGGCAGCACGTTTTGTATTATCGCGAAACGGGTGGACGTTATTAAAGCAAAGCCGTTTTTCGTTGCGGCAGAATTTTTTCACGAAATTTAATCGCCAATTTTCTCCTCCGAATGTGAAAATATTTTGTTGACGCCGACCTACATAGGGAGAAACGATCATCACTACAAAATAAGGGAAATCGGAGCTCGGACGGAAAGATATAGGAGTTCGTTTTTTCTGCGCACTGTACGAGATTCGAATAATGTAGGGTTGTTGTGAAGGTGGTTCGATGAACCCTCTGCTAGGCACCTGCAGAGTATCCATGTAGATGTCGATGTAGAAATGAATGGCGTTTAGAATACGAGAGTAGAGTTTCATTATAAAATATTCTATATTCAGGCTATTTCCCAAGCAAATAATTAAGGGTCACTGTGACGCTGGTGTACTCTTCGTGTGTCAGTTTCTGAGGTGTCCACTACTACTGCGGGCGAAATATTAGCCAGCCACCTTAAAAGAGAGCCGCGCGGGATTAGCCGAGAGGTCTAAGGCGCTGCAGTCATGGACTGTGCGGCTGGTCCTGACGGAGTCCTCCCTCGGGCATGGGTGTGTGTGTTTGTCCTTAGCATAATTTAGGTTAAGTAGTGTGTAAGCTTAGGGACTGATAACCTTAGCAGTTAAGTCCCATAAGATTTCACACACATTTGAACATCTTTAAAAGAGAGCTCTGGCGGTCATGTTATCATCCAGTACTGTAATACTAGATTCCACTTTATGTCACTACTGGGGATCACGTGGTCGCCAGTGTGCTCTTTTCAAGGAGGAATGTATTTTATTCCATCTTACGTCAGTTATGGTGAATCACGTGGCTGCCAGTGTGCCTTTGAAAGAACACGCTGGCGACCATGTGATGCACCAGCAGTAACATACAATGGAATATATTTCAGAGTTGGAGAATCACTCGGCCCCCAGCGCTCTCTTAAGGGTCTGACTGCTGCTTTGTGCGGTGAGCTTATTTTATGCCTCGACAGGCGCAGAACTTGAAAAATCCGAGAAGATTCCAAGAAAAGATGTACGGCGCAGAGTGAAGCTCGCAGACCGGCGTCACCGTGTCGCCTGGCTGGGAGTCATGGGAATGAAAATAGCCTCGTGTCGCTTCCCGTACGCTGTGAAAGGCGGCTTTGTGTAGGTGGCGGTAGCAGGGCCCGTCAAACGCGCTTCGCCGGCTCCATAAATTTGGCCTTTCATTGCCAAGGCCGCACGTTTCCCGAGGCGCCGCCCCGTGGCTCGTTACTCACGTGGCCCCTCCGCTTCACGTTAACTCAGCTACGGCCCCAACTTTCTATTCAAACTCCCGTGCGGCCCCGCTGATTTCTCAGCAGAAGTTTTACGTACTGTGAAGCCCAGCAGGCTCTATGATGCGGCGAGGGGGGAAGCGTGACGTATGTACTAGGGATGGAAAAAACCGCCCGGTTAAAACCGATACCGGAGTTTTAGTTCTGAATAACGGATATTTTTCGGTATTTGTTTGGCCTCGGTTATAGCAGGTGTTCTTATTTTTTACTAATAACCAGGTGCCGGCCGGTGTGGCCGAGCGGTTCTAGGCGCTTCAGTCTGGAACCGCGCGATCGTTACGGTCGCAGGTTCGAATCCTGCCTCGGCCATGGATATGTGTGATATCCTTAAGTTAGTTAGGTTTAAGCAGTTCTAAGTTCTAGGGGACTGATGACCTCAGATGTTAAGTCCTATAGTGCTCAGAGCCATTTGAACTAATAACCGGGTAAAAAAACGAAATATCAATTAGCCATAACAGCAGTGCTAAAATTTGGTTTTTAAATAAACCTTTTTTGCCGGCCAGAGTGGCCGTGCGGTTCTAGGCGCTACAGTCTGGAGCAGCGCGACCGCTGCGGTCGCAGGTTCGAATCCTGCCTCGGTCATGGATGTGTGTAATGTCCTTAGGTTAGTTAGGTTTAATTAGTTCTAAGTTCTAGACGACTGATGACCTTAGAAGTTAAGTCGCATAGTGCTCAGAGCCATTTGAACCATAAACCTTTTTTAAAAAAAGAATAATTTTTGTTCTCAGAATTTCCATTGTCTTGAAATACTGTGCTATAATAGAAAAAGACAAAAGCGATCGGCATTATTTTAATAACAATGGTGACGGAAACGGACGACAACCAAACACATGCAATAAGTATAGGTACAGCGCTGCTGAGACAATAATGTACCTATTACAATGTGGCGTGGCCTGTTACGTGGTACGTGTGTGCAAGACTTGCTCCATCTGGACTACACGGCAGTTTCTCGCTGTCGTCGTCTGACATCAGTTGTATAACAAAATGGCACCATCTCTAGTGTTGAAATGTCCGCCCTCGGTAGCCAGCGCGACAGAATGTCAATCCTAGGGGCCCGGGTTCGATTCCCGGCTGGGTCGGAGATTTTTTCCGCTCACGGACTGGGTGTCGTGTTGTCCTAATCATTATCGTTTCACTGCCGGCACGGTAGCTCAGCGTGTTCGGTTAGAAGGTTAGCTTCCCTCTGTAACAAAAAACTGAGTGAACTACTCAACGAACAACCTGAACGGGTGTCCTGGGACGTCCGTCCCGAACATACACAACGAACAATTTCGAACAAAATGAGGTTAAAAAAAAAAAGTGGTCAGCGCGACGGAATGTCAATCCTAAGGGCCCGGGTTCGGTTCCCGGCTGGGTCGCAGATTTTCTCTGCTCAGGGACTGGGTGTTGTGTTGTCCTAATTATGATCATTTCATCCCCAATCGACGCGCAAGTCGCCGAAATGGCGTCAAATCGAAAGACTTGCACCCGGCGAACGGTCTACCCGAGGGGAGGCCCTAGGCACAATACTTTTTTTTTTTTTTTTAGTGTTGAAATATTCTACGAAGTTCAGTATCAGTGAAGTACAGTGTTCTATTTGCTTTAAAAGATTAAAAACGGGAAGAGCAACACAAAACTTGCGACGTAATATGAGGAGAAAACTTAACAAATCATTCATAGTTTACGATAAAGTTAGAAAGTAGCTTATTTGGTGTCTGTGTCTAGATAATATGCCTTTAACTGCTTGTAACCCTTGAAAACGGACAAATTGACACGAAAATAGAGTTCTTCAACCTTAGTTTTCACCCTTAAGCATTCATCGTTCGTAGTGCCCAAATGGTGGTACGATTTTTGATCAGAGTTCCAAAAAATTAGGACTAGCAGAAGAATACTGTTGCCTCGTGATGACTGGGTGTTGTGTGATGTCGTTAGGTTAGTTAGGTTTAAGTAGTTCTAAGTTCTAGGGGACTGATGACCATAGATGTTAAGTCCCATAGTGCTCAGAGCCATTTTGAACCAAGAATACTGTTCTTTGTTGTTGTATTCAAGCACTTATCACTTGTCGAGACAAGCAGCGAACAGCAGACGGACTAAGTTTTCTTTTTTTGCCTATTTAATTCACTGTTTTGATTGTATGTATCTTGAATCTCTGTTCGATTTCTACGGTTACTACACGAAATAGCAGGAACAAAAAACCGAAAAACTTTTATTTCATAAACTGCTTATTTTAATAGGCTTTAACTGTCAGGTTAAACTGGCGCTTTAAAAACCGATATAACCAAAAACCGGTTGTTTCAGCGATAACCACCATCCCTAGTATGTACAAGGGGTGGACAAAATCATGGAAATACGAAAAACACAAAAATTACTATGCATAATAACGGTATAGGAATACCGATGGCGCCGGCCGGTGTGGCCGTGCGGTTCTAGGCGCTTCAGTCTGGAACCGCGTGACCGCTACGGTCGCAGGTTCGAGTCCTGCCTCGGGCATGGATGTGTGTGATGTCCTTAGGTTAGTTAGGTTTAAGTAGTTCTAAGTTCTAGGGGACTGATGACCACAGATGTTAAGTCCCATAGTGCTCAGAGCCATTTGAAACTTTTTGAATACCGATGGCATTTAAAACAGCTTCCACTTTTCTCGGAATGGATAAATACAGTCCTGAATGGTTTTCAAGGCAATCTTGTACCATGCTTCCTGCGAAACAGTGGCAAATTCAGGCAGTGATGATGGAGATGCATAACGATCGTGCACCCTTCTCCCCAATGCAGACCACAGACGTTCAATAATGTTGAGAACTAGTGACTGTGGGGGTCAAGGGAGATGCTACAATTCATCCTTTTGCTCACATAACCATTCTTGACGATGCGAGCTGTGTGGACTGGGGCCGTGTCGCCTTGGAACACAGCATCGCCATTTGAGATTAAACATTGTACCATTGGATGGACCTGATCAGCCAAAATTGTCAATAATCTTTGACAGTAATGGAATATCGCAAATAAACCATCGGGCCCATGGAATACCACCATATGGCTGCCCATATCATCATCGAACCTCCGCCATGTTTCACTCTTGGGTCGTAAACTTGGCCACAACAGTGTGAAACAAGGCTAAACGAACCAAACAACTTTCTTCTATTACTCCAGAGTCGAAGTTTCATGGCTTCGGCGTCACGGTTTCCGCTACAGGTATTTGCATCTCTGATGAGCGGTTTTCGATTTCCAGACGGCCCTGCAAGTCCCTGAATATGGAGCACCCTCCGTGTGGTTTTGGTGCTGACAAGATTCGAGAGCGCGACATTCAGTTCTGCAGTGGCTTCTGCAGTTGTCATCTTGTGTTGTGGCACAATCCTCTTCAACGATCGTCTTCACGATCACTCGTCACACACATTCGCCCGCGTTGTGACTTAGCAGATTATGTTCTTGCACTTTCCCTGTATGTGGCGTAAATCTTCGACCTGGTCCCTCTTGAAACACCAAACACTTTGGCTCCCTTGGTTGCAGAAGCACGAGCCGTAAGTTCACCAACAACTTGACCACGTTCGAATTCACTATCTCCGACGTAACGCACTCCCAACTACACAGACCACGGCTGGCACTTTCAACCAACTGAGGGCATTGCACAGGCGCCGACTGTATTCAAATACAACAGCACAACGTCCAGTCTTGGCTAGCGCCTTCATTTACCAGATGTAGAAGTATGAAACCGGAATTTCCCTATAGTTAAATGTATATATCCTGTGACTAGGGCCTCCCGTCGGGTAGACCGTTCACCGGGTGAAAGCCATTCGATTTGACGCCACTTTCAAGACTTGCGCGTCGATGGGGATGAAATGATGATGATTAGGACACCACAACACCCAGTCCCTGAGCGAAGAAAAATCTCCGACCCAGCCGGGAATCGAACCCGGGACCTTAGGACTGACATTCTGTCGCGCAGTCCCCCCCCCCCCCCCATTTTTTTAGCTTAACCATTTTTGTTTCTTTTTATTATTATTATGAATAAGGGAGACACAGAAACTTCTAGAAAACAAAAATGAAAAACAGGAAAATGGATTTTGGAAGGTTTGTTTTTTCATTTTTTTTTGTTTTGTACAGATGGATAAAGGAAAGCCGTTCCTCTTCGGCTACATAATCAGAATAGTAGAAAGTCGTCCCGTTACGACATAAGGATGCTTATGTCGTCTCGTTGCTGTGTTGTTTCTGTGGTTTGTTCAGTCTCATAAAAAAAAGAAACTGGAAAGAGGTGCGATGGTTATCTTCTCATGGCCGGCCGGTGTGGCCGTGCGGTTCTAGGCGCTTCAGTTTGGAACCGCGTGACCGCTGCGGTCGCAGGTTCGAATCCTGCCTTGGGCATGGATGTGTGTGATGTCCTTAGGTTCGTTAGGTTTAAGTAGTTCTAAGTTCTAGGGGACTGATGACCTCAGATGTTGAGTCCCATAGTGCTCAGAGCCGTTTTTTTTTTTATCTTCTCATGTCATCGATAATCCAGCTGCGAGGCGGATTATGGAATGCGCTCCAAAGAAAATTAGAAAAATATTGCCTGTATTTAGGGTTCTTGACGATCGCACAATGTCGTTCGTTGAGGTAATACCAAACTTCGGGTACTGTCTTTTCGCCATTACTGAATAGGTAGTGAACGTCACAGAGTTCGTTTTTGCTCTTGGGAAATACATCTCATCAGGGAAAAGAAGTGATCGGGTAGTTACCTTGTCGGGAGTCTTGCGTGTGAGAAAAATGCCACTCAGCTACCAGGGGCGGACTCCCTAGAGATGGTTCTAGCCGACAGTGTAGGGCCCATGAGACAACGTCTGCAGCGCCATCTGCTTCCTGTAACGGCTGACGACGAATGTCAACACACAGTAGCCCAAGCTCCATACAACGGTATCTGCTTCAAACCCGTGGACATGTTGAGTTTTGTGCCTACGAATTACGACTTATGGACAGCATTGGTCTCCTGTTATCATTTGGAGAAAACTCCTGCAGAATCACATAGAATGCTTGACGAAGCTTTCGGCGAACATACTATTGGGATAACACAGTGTTTCGAGTGGTTCAAAAAATTCAAAAGTGATGATTTTGATGTAAGAAACGACGAGCGCTGGAAACCACCTAGAAAGTTCGAAGACATCGAATTACAGGCCTTATGGGATGAAGATGATACTAAAACTCAACGGAAACTGGCGGAACAATTGAATGTGACGCAGAAAGCCGTTTCTCTTTGGTTGAAAGCTACGGGAAAGGTGCAAAAAATGGGAAAATGGGTTCCGCACGAACTAAATGAAAGACAGCAAGCAAATCGAAAGACCACTTGTGAAATGCTGCTCGCCAGATGCAAAAGGAACTGACAGGTGACGAAAAATGGATCCTAAGCGTCGTAAAACGTGGGTGAATCCAAGCAAACCTTCGACATCCACTGCAAGACCAAATCGCTTTGGAAAGAGACAATGCTCTGTGATTGGTGGGATCAGAAGTGTGTCATCCATTATGAGCTACTAAAACCTCGTGAAGCCGTTAACACTGATCACTACAAACAACATATGATCCATTTAAATCGAGCATTACTTGAAAAACAACCGGAATATGGAAAAAGGCAACACAAAGTCATATTTCTCCATGATAAGGGCCCATCACACACAGCAAAACGGGTCAGGGAAACGATCTAGGCGTTCAGTTGGGAAATACTAGGGCACGCGGCTTATTCTTCAGATTTGGTTCAAATGGTTCTGAGCACCATGGGACTTAACTTCTAAGGTCATCAGTCCCCTAGAACTTAGAACTACTTAAACCTAACTAACCTAAGGACATCACACACACCCATGCCCGAGGCAGGATTCGAAACTGCGACCGTAGCGGTCGCGCGGCTCCAGACTGTAGCGCCTAGAACTGCTCAGCCACTCCGGCCTGCTCAGATTTGGCTCAGTCCGATTATCATCACTGGGACACGCTCTCGCTGAACAACCCTTCAAATCGTATGAAAATGGCCCGCTGACTGCTTCAAAAGAAGAACTGGTTCTTGGCGTGACATTCACAGCCTGCCGGACAGGTGAGAGAAACATATAAATAATAACGGATATTACTTTGAATAAAATATTGTTTATCAGTTTCAAACAAAAAAATGCTTCAAATTGCTCTGAGCACTATGGGACTCAACTGCTGAGGTCATTAGTCCCCTAGAACTTAGAACTAGTTAAACCTAACTAACCTAAGGACATCACAAACATCCATGCCCGAGGCAGGATTCGAACCTGCGACAGTAGCGGTCTTGCGGTTCCAGACTGCAGCGCCTTTAACCGCACGGCCACTTCGGCCGGCAGTTTCAAACAACAGACGTGTAATTATTGCAACCAAATTCCGGTTTTATAGTTCTACGCCTGGTATATTCAAGCACGCAACTTTCGTAGTGTTTCCATATTTTTGTCCAACAGCTGTACATTGCTAGTCACAAGAATTACAACACCATGAGGACGGCATACGAAAAACGTCGGTTTCACACGATGTGAGCTACATGCTTAGACGTGCAAATCATTTGCACCTCAGCACATCTGCACAACGAAAGCACAAGAAAGAGAAAAATAGAGGCTAATAGACGAAAAGCAAAGACTGATAGAAAGGAACTGGGGTTAGATACGGAGGTATTATTCAGAAGCTTTGATTCTAAATTACGATTAACCCACGAAATGGTGGACGATATAAATAAAAAGGATGAGGAATATCTGTCTAAGTCAGCACGCGCTGAATATAACTTGGAAACGCCAGAAAAGAACGCAAAGGAAATGAGCAACTCTGTCTATAACGTTCGCTAATTGGAGGAGCGGACTATATCGGAAATAACTGTGGCAGTTCGCTTCACCGAATCTGAGCAGTTTGTCGCCCTTAGATGAACTGATGAGGAGCAAAAACAGGAAAGCCAGAGACCGGAAATAGCGACACTATTTACGGCAGACACAGAAGAAATAAGCAATAAGCAACGTATTTCTGAGTATTCTCGGACAGATAATAGCACGAGAAAGGCCCGTTGTAAGAGAGGCGGATGTTCTGTCGGAATGTATGGCAATCACCAGACGAGATTTCCACCAAAAGCATTTCTTCTCGTTACGCAGGTCCCCCACTACACGGAGGGCAGCAACCTACACATAAATACGTGGATACATCAGTTTGTAACGCCGGAAATGCATATCCTCCTATTTGCATCTATTGTACTATAAATTTTCTTTCCTTATTTTGTTACCTGAAGATATGACATTTTTGTGTCTTTATATATTGCAATTGTTTTACTATATATATGTCGATGTGTAATTGGTTTGTTTTGTAAATATTATTTGTATTTTTACGCTGGGTCTGGCCTAGAGAAAACTATGTTATCGAACTATTACATCGATAGGTCGTGTGGAAAGCAAAAGTGTATTGGATCTTTGGTAGTGTTAACTCTGCGGCGTGGAGCGCGGGCAGAGGAGAGGCTGGCTGGAGTAGGGCGGTGGAGCAGATAGATGTGTTGAGTGACGCTCCCGCGAGTTGCCGCGCTTTCGGGGTTTGGCAGCATGTAATTGCGCTCGACGTGCTATGATAGTTTCTGACGCGGTGTCGCGGACGGGAAGCATTAGCTGGCGCACATCAAGAGCCCGTTTCGCCTGGTGACAGTGTCGAGAAGAAGGCGCGCCAACATCCAGCTTCTGCAACAGCGACGCAGACAATGAGTGACTGTCGCCACCTCCTCGACCGACGGCTTCAAACCTTCAATCAACCAACAAGGAAGGCTGGAAGCACGTAAAGTTTTAGAACTGTATGGCAGACCTCAGCTTTTGAACTTGTTCCGTTTGCCTCACAAAATTACAGCAACTTAGCATGAACCTTTGTTGCTCATTGTCCCAATTGCATTGCCAAGCAGGGTCCATTCCTTTTCCGGAATCAACCGGAGTGTCGTTGAAATTCAAACGCCAGCATTAAAGTAATATCATTCCATTTCACTGCTCTAATTTCAAAGTTCAGTTAAAGCATTCATAGCTGGCTACAATATTTAGATTACACAAGCACAAATTAAGAGTGCGAGTTTTGTTACCATATTTTAGCTTACCTGTGACTGCAGCTCACCTTGGTACGTACTAAATTTTACTATTGTTAATTGTTCAAAATCATTTAATTCAAGTTCAAAGTTAAATCTCTTATTTCTAAATTGCGTAGATTCAAGTAGCTTTTGAAATGATTGTTGAGGTAGCCCAAGACTAACCTTATTTTATTAAATTTCGTAGTGCTTCAGAAACAAAGTTCACTACTAATTTCAGTCACTAAATTAACTATCAGTTTTCCGGTTTTATTAATTATTTTGCTAAATTAAGTCAGAGTGTAGCGAAATTTATTACTTCTGACAAACATTCAGTTTTCACACAACACGTGTCAGCCTTCAGTTGCCACGCTTTTAGTGCTAATAATATGGGCATTAATCTTTCATTTTCAGTTATTATAGTAGTTGTCCATAGGACTGGCGACCGTAATTTTCCCCAAATCTCACATATCCAGTTAACGCCAATTAATTGTTAACGTAACGACCGCACATTTACTTTCTTTATTTATTTTACCCTTTTTCTCAAAATTAATTTCTACCAATTTCATTTGCATTTTTCCTTTCATTTAGATGTAATCTTTTCCTCCCTCTTTACCGACAAATTAACTTCGGTGATGATTGCTTTTCCAAATTTCCATTAGGTGCACGCGGCTTAATTTTTCACTGTCATTTATGTCGATAAGTGAGGGGGAGGTTACAAGTTCAGAGACATTATGTCAAAGTTCTGGCTATTTCTATGCAAACTTAAATTCATGAACAGCCATATGACAGATGAAGTGATTGCCTGAATTCTGCTAGAGACTGCAGAATATTCGACGATTTCGAAGCGGAGATCGAGAAATTATACTGGTCAAGCGTAGAGGAGAAAGAACGCAAATAGGCATCATTTAAGCCCTGCCACTGTCTGGATCTTTGGTACTTTGAGGTAACGTCAAGCCGAAATGAGTGCGCAAGCGAAAATTTTGTGGAGAGAAACAGACATATGAGTCCAAAACCACACCAGATACTGACCCATCAGAGCCAACGAAATGATGACAACAGGTTCCGTCCATCGGATTTGGTAAAAGGCCAACGAAGAGAGTTGATACCGAAGGCGTGGAAATCTTTGAAATTCGAAGTCCAGCCCCAGGCAGAAAGCATCAGGTCTGCGTTACATATGAAAAGGAAACAGGCGTATAAGAAGGGCAGGTTCGTATCATAAATTATGCTGAATTGTGAGAGATCAGGCAAGACTTTCTGGCCGAAACGGGCAACGTCGAAGTGATGACATGTCCTGTCATAGGCATAAAACTAGCCAATAAATATTTAGATTATGTGTCATTTTACAGGTCATGAAGGGTAGGATGCTAAAAACAAGCACACCTCCTGCAGCATCTTTGCGAATCTTAAGGTTTCATTTGGTATTGTGTAAATATTAATACTAAAATGTTTTGTTTAAAATGTGTAGTTTTATGTGCTCGTGGAGCAGTATTACATTTTGTATCAATGAAGAAACATGTGAAGTGCTGAAGAGGGCGTTCTTGAGAGGCACTGCTGCAGCAAATACATGAACATATTCTTCATTTTATATCAATAATCCACTGTAGAACGTCAGAATCAGACGCATTCACGGTTCTATAAAGTCAGATATAACTTTGATAAAAATCATGGTTTTGTCAGTATGAGTATTGCAGTTGCATCACTCAGGAACTCCCTTTGATCAGTCAGTACATGATCTGGTAATGCATTTGTATTTTGTTAAACGTCCTAGATACAGTACTACAGTGAAAATCACTAACAATTACTGTATATATTCTTTCAGCCCACAACAATGCGGTGGGGAAGGTAATAAAAACGTCAAGTATTGTTGGTTTAAATTCTGAAATTATTTATATGGTGCCTCATTTCGTTTGCATAGTGTCCCATTACATTAAGAATAGTGTATCTCGTGAAATATCAAATTTTTGTGAAGACGATAGTTTCCTCTCTTGGTATAAATTTTTGAAGGGTGAGGCTGAATTCACTGATGTATATGATTTACTTTGGAATGTATGGCACGTGAAACAATTAAAGATTTTTCTTAGATGAGCTAAAGGGTCATATGATACACTACAGACACTATTGGTTTATGAAATTCATGCCACCTGTAGCGAGGAAATGCACTCTGGTATTAGCCACAAGTTTTGTGTCTGTGGGTTTTTATCAGATGTCACTTTGCCAGGGAAGCACTGGACGATATTGATTTATTTTTTATTTTTTTAGGGATCATACTTTGGTCCATGCCAGTTTCGACTATTACTTAAGAAACAGCAGGAACATTTAATTTTTGCCGTTATTTCTTCAACCAATACAAGCTTTCTGTGCATAGTGCTCAAATCACTAAAGTCATTATAAGGGCTACCAAATGGAAGTGCACCAACGATAAAAATATAATTTTATCCATGTCATGTTTTGGGATAACACTTCACATCATATGAAGGTTTGAATGCAGGAATGAAAATTTCGGCACATAGTAAAGCAGAACTGTGGTAACTGTGTTAATCATTTCTCCATTTTCGTTAAATATATCATCTGTGGGGTTAAGCACTGCAGCTGTCCTTTATAAATTACATAGTTACACAAATTTCGTTTTTTTAGAATAAAACTGTTTGATAGGATTACCACCTACTTAGATAAAATTGTATTTAAGTACGAAACATGCTTATAGGACTATCTCCACTTTTGCAGTAAAGATTAGATGCGAGCTGCAGGACAGCACATAGGAGAAAGAGAGAGAGAGAGACGATGCAAACCTACAATAGCCTGATTATTGGTTGGGCCAGCCAGTGGAGGCTATATTTTACATGGAGACTTTATCACCATGTCAGCAGTGTTGTTAACATGACTACCGACAGAAGCTGCAGTGGCCTTAGCCACAAGAGAAAATACTAAGGAGTTAATCTTAAATATTTTGTCTGTTTTGCTGTTATGATATAAAGAACATGTTGAAAAGCAACTGTTAATACTGTTACTGTCGAAGACAGCAAAGTAAATTATGTTATACATAGTGTCTCGTGCTGGTGTGAAAAAGTTTGCTCTTAGATGTAAGTTCCTCTTATGTAGACGAATATGTCGCCACAAAATGATAAATAAGATATGTGAGAGTAATTTATTGTGTTAGAATCAGTTTTGAAAGCTCACTTGGACAGTAAAAAATCCAATTTTTAAAACAAAAACCTTTTCACTTGCCGTTTTTTTGCTGGCATGCTAATTTTATTAAACATTTAATTTTTTGTATTGTTAGTCATAAGTTTTTTCTTGCACAAACAGTTTTATCATTTTCACAGAGCTAGTTAGTTGGTTAGTTACATGTTCCATGGATCATTCTGCATGATATATCATTAGATACAGGCTCCCAGGTAGATGCCATTTTCCTTGACTTCCGGAAGGCGTTCGATACAGTTCCGCACTGTTGCCTTATAAACAAAGTAAGAGCCTACGGAATATCAGCTACACAATTCCCGGAATATCAGACCAGCCGTGTGGCTGGATTGAAGAGTTTTTAGCAAACAGAACACAGCATGTTGTTCTCAATGGACAGACGTCTAGAGACGTTAAAGTAACTTCTGGCGTGCCACAGGGGAGTGTTATGGGACCATTGCCTTTCACAATATATATAAATGACCTACTAGGTAGTGGCGGAAGTTCCATGCGGCTTTTCGCGGATGATGCTGTAGTATACAGAGAAGTTGCAGCATTAGAAAATTGCAGCTTAATGCAGGAAGATCTGCAGCGGATAGGCACTTGGTGCAGGGAGTGGCAACTGACCCTTAACATAGACAAATGTAATGTATTGCGAATACATAGAAAGAAGGATCCTTTATCGTATGATTATATGATAGCGGAACAAACACTGGTAGCAGTTACTTCTGTAAAATATCTGGGAGTATGCGTGCGGAACGATTTGAAGTGGAATGATCATATAAAATTAATTATTGGGAAGGCGGGTGCCAGGTTGAGATTCATTGGGAGAGTCCCTAGAAAATATAGCCCATCAACAAAGGAGGTGGCTTACATAACACTCGTTCGACCTATACTTGAGTATTGCTCATCAGTGTGGGATCTGTACCAAATCGGGTTGACAGAGGAGATAGAGAAGATCCAAAGAAGAGCGGCGCGTTTCGTCACAGAGTTATTTGGTAAGCGTGATAGCGTTACGGAGATATTTAACAAACTTAAGTGGCAGGGTCTGCAAGAGAGGCGCTCTGCATCGCGGTGTAGCTTGCTGTCCAGGTTTCGAGAGGGTGTGTTTCTGGATGAGGTATCGAATATATTGCTTCCCCCTACTTATACCTCCCGAAAAGATCACGAATGTAAAATTAGAGAGATTCGAACGCGGAGGCTTTCCGGCAGTCGTTCTTCTCGCGAACCATACGCGACTGGAACAGGACAGAGAGGTAATGACAATGGTACGTAAAGTGCCCTCCGCCACACACCGTTGGGTGGCTTGCGGAGTATAAATGTAGATGTAGATATAGATGTAGAAAGATGTAGGACGAGTCATTTTACATTCACCAGCACATCGCAAATTAATTTATATGTACAGTTACATTATGAACATATCTAATGTTCTTTTTTATTTTATTTACAAAAATAAGAAAAGAGATACAGATGTGAGTTAGTAATTTCTACCCACCTCCTTTTACACATTACAAAAGTAGGAATTTTTCCATGGAATAGAAGGAGTTGTCAAGGAGAAATTTTCTCAGTTCGTTATCAAATTTTATTTTGCTTTCTGTCAGACATTTTATATCTCTGGGTAAGTGATTAAAATTTTTTGTTGCAACATAGTGCACCCCTTTTTTGTGCTGAAGACAACCTTAATGCGGAGTAATGAATGTTAGTTTTCCGTCTGGTATTGTCTTTACGTATCTCATTGCTTCTTTTGAGCTGTTGTGGATTATTTACAAGAAACTTTATGGGGGAATAAACATATCATGCAGCAGTAGTCAGAATACCCAACGCCTTAAACAGATGTCTACGAGATGATCGCAGGTGAGCACCACACATTGTTCTTACAGAACGCTTTTGTGCAATGAAGATTGTCATTTTTGAAGATGAGTTACTCCAGAATATTATTCCCAATGACATTATTGAAGGAAAATATGCAAAATATGTCGTCTTGTTGATTTGTCTCTCCCCAGGGTTTGCAACGATTCTAAGCGCAAATGTGGCTGAACTAAGTTATTTTAGGAGTTCCAAATGTGTGTTTTTTCCTGTTTAAATTCTCATCGATATGGATCCCTAATAATTTTGAAGTGTCCACCATACGTATTGTTGGCTATTTATCTGGTAATAAGTATGCAACCAGTCGCTTTTTTTAACTTTTTTGTTACGATTTATTCCGGTAGAATAATTCGAATCCAAAAATACTGAAAAAGCGACTGGTTGCTTATTTATTACCAGATAAATCGCCAGTTTAAATCGCAGCCGCATTTCGTCAGTCACAGTGAAAATACTGAAGCTACTTCTTATTTCCTCACCATGCGTTGCACTTATCATTGGTGTAGTACATTTAAATGTTCCGAACTGAATATGTTGTGTCTTTTTAAAATTAAAGGTGAGACCATTCGTAGAAAACCAGTCAGTGATACTTTTAAGAACTTTGTTTACCATTTCTTCAGCTTCTGCACATATGCTTGGATTGATTACAGTACAAGTGTCATATGCAAAGAGAACTAATTCTGCATGTTGTATGCAAGATGGAAGACTGTGTACATATATGAGGAACGGTAGTGGACCTAAGATTGAACCTTACGGAACCCAATATATGATTTCTGCCCCGTTAGAATTACATCCCTAAACTATATTGCTTGAATTACTAAGTATAACTTTCTGCATTCTTTTGCTTAGATACGCCATTATCCATTAGTTGGCTAAACCACCAGTCCCATAAAAAATCAATTTATCTTGAAGAATACTGTGATTCAAACAGTCAAATGCCTTAGAGAGGTTGCAGAAAATACCAAACGGCGCTACTTTATTATTTAATGCTTGTAAAATCTGGTAAGTGAACTTGTAAATGGCGTTTTCAGTAGGGTAACCCTTCTTAAACCCAAACTGTGATATGCAAACGATACTATTGTTGCTAAGGTGAGATACTGTTCTAGAATACACCACCTTCTAAAAATTTTGGAGAAAGACGTCAGTAATGAAACGGATTGGTAGTTATTAACATTTCTCTAATCATCTCTCTTAAAGAGGGGCTTAACAGTGGCATACTTCAATCTCTCTGGAAAAATGCATAACATACTTCAGATAAGTCTGGGCTTATTACATGGGGACAAATTTTCAATACTCTGTTGGAAACATCATCAAAACCAGATGAGCTTTTATTTTTGAGAGAATGTGTAATTTTCTTAATTTCAGAAGGAGAAGTTAGTGATACACTCACATGACTGAATTTTATGAAAGATACATTTTCAACATACTACTGTGATTTTGCTCTTGAACTGTTTGTCTCTATTTGCTCTACTATATTTAATAAATTATCATGAAACATCTTTGCTACCTGCGGCTTATCATTTATAGTCCTTCCACTCAGTTCAGTAAGTATGCAACTACTGCAAGATCCCTACTTGTTCTTGCCAAAGATACATGTCCCTTTTCCTTTCACAGGATACTTCAATCATTGTAGTGATTCATGGTTTTTTACCTTTCTGTTTAGTGCCCATTTTGACAGCTGTTTTCAGATAATGATATAGATTTATCATCGAATAGATTAAATTTTATGTTAGCATTTGGTTCATTATGAATTACATCCCATTTTATCTCCTGTAAACTACTCTGAAAAATATTTGTCCTGGAGTCATTAATTATTCTAACTGATTTCCACTGAGGAGTATCCACACTGTAAGGTGCTATGTTATTTGTCCTAACTACGCATCATGATCAGAGAAACCATTTGTTATGCGGTAAACAGATATTTTCTTACTGTGAGCTTCATCAAAGAGAACATTATCCATTTGGATCCTACTGTCTTTATCCGCCTGTGTTGGAAAGTTAATTGCTGATATCAAATTGTAGTATTCAAATAAGGTTTCCAGATCATTTCCCCTATCAGAATCCTATAGAAAATCTACATTGAAGTCACCACAGACTATTAACTACTTGCTGCTGCTTGACAGATAGCACACTAAGGAATCCATATTCCTCATAAAATGTACCAAATTTCCCAGTGGTGGTCTATATACAGTTACAGCCAAAAGTGAACTATTTTTCAGCATTAATTCACAAGCACACACATCTATGTACTGCTCACTATAAAATCTGCTTTTGAACTTGTGTTCTTTCGCAATGTATGTAGCAGCTCCTCCTTTTCCTTTGTTATTTCTGCATCGGTAAACTACAATAGTACAGTATCTTATACGTAACTTACCTAACCCTGTAGTTGTGTGGTGCTCAGACAGGCATGGGATGTCTATATTTTCAGAACTCTCTAAATTTTCCAGACAGGCAAGAAGCACTTCTATCTTACAACTCAATCCACTAACATTTTGATGAAATAAACCAACCTTACTTTTCTGTGCATAATTTAGCATTTTGTGGAGCTCTTATGTTATTTTCACCTGTTTCGAAACAGGGTGCCAGAATCCTGATTCAGCCGTCCGCTGTGGCCGAGCGTTTCGAGACGCTTCAGTCCGGAACCGCGCTGCTGCTACGGTCGCAGGTTCGAATCCTGCCTCGGGCATCGATGTGTCTGATGTCCTTAGGTTAGTTATGTTTTAGTAGTTCTAAGTCTAGGGGACTGATGACCTCAGATGTTAAGTCCCATAGGGCTTAGAGGCATTTGAACCATTTTTGAATTCTGAATCTAAGCTAAAAAAGGTGCCCCTCTGACACCAGTAACCGCAGGGAACATGCTATGTGTGATGGTGGCCCCCTATATACGGTATTATCTGCAAGATTCTCGGCCAACCTACTGTTCCCTCTGCTGCTCAGGTGTAGGTCATGTCTAGTATATTCCCATCTCCAACTTGTGGCAAAGAGTAGAGTTAAATCTTTAAATATAAGGCATTTTAGTTTTCCATTATGCTGGCATATGATTTTACTTAAACAATTAACTTCTTTTGACAAACTTGTATATCAGTTGTTAGTTTTTTCTTGCACAAATTTGTTTGTAATTTTTCACACAGTTAAAATCTGCTAAACAATTTGTTGTTAAACTCTTACAGAGTTGTACTTTTTTTGGCAAACACCTTCTCCATTAATCAATGCATAAATTTTAGATGTAAGTTTTACTGTTTGCCATTATGATGGTATCTCACCCAGTTACTTTCAGTAGATAGAGAACAAACAAGTTCCTGTTATCATGTTGTGATTAAGTTTTGCAAAAGTTGTGCATGCACAGAGTGAATTTTGTTTAGATATGGGTATTTGTTTACATCTTTTTAATTTCATGCAGATATTTTTGTGTTTATCATACACTCCCGGAAATTGAAATAAGAACACCGTGAATTCACTGTCCCAGGAAGGGGAAACTTTATTGACACATTCCTGGGGTCAGATACATCACATGATCACACTGACAGAACCACAGGCACATAGACACAGGCAACAGAGCATGCACAATGTCGGCACTAGTACAGTGTATATCCACCTTTCGCAGCAATGCAGGCTGCTATTCTCCCATGGAGACGATCGTAGAGATGCTGGATGTAGTCCTGTGGAACGGCTTGCCATGCCATTTCCACCTGGCGCCTCAGTTGGACCAGCGTTCGTGCTGGACGTGCAGACCGCGTGAGACGACGCTTCATCCAGTCCCAAACATGCTCAATGGGGGACAGATCCGGAGATCTTGCTGGCCAGGGTAGTTGACTTACACCTTCTAGAGCACGTTGGGTGGCACGTGATACATGCGGACGTGCATTGTCCTGTTGGAACAGCAAGTTCCCTTGCCGGTGTAGGAATGGTAGAACGATGGGTTCGATGACGGTTTGGATGTACCGTGCACTATTCAGTGTCCCCTCGACGATCACCAGTGGTGTACGGCCAGTGTAGGAGATCGCTCCCCACACCATGATGCCGGGTGTTGGCCCTGTGTGCCTCGGTCGTATGCAGTCCTGATTGTGGCGCTCACCTGCACGGCGCCAAACACGCATACGACCATCATTGGCACCAAGGCAGAAGCGACTCTCATCGCTGAAGACGACACGTCTCCATTCGTCCCTCCATTCACGCCTGTCGCGACACCACTGGAGGCGGGCTGCACGATGTTGGGGCGTGAGCGGAAGACGGCCTAACGGTGTGCGGGACCGTAGCCCAGCTTCATGGAGACGGTTGCGAATGGTCCTCGCCGATACCCCAGGAGCAACAGTGTCCCTAATTTGCTGGGAAGTGGCGGTGCGGTCCCCTACGGCACTGCGTAGGATCCTACGGTCTTGGCGTGCATCCGTGCGTCGCTGCGGTCCGGTCCCAGGTCGACGGGCACGTGCACCTTCCGCCGACCACTGGCGACAACATCGATGTACTGTGGAGACCTCACGCCCCACGTGTTGAGCAATTCGGCGGTACGTCCACCCGGCCTCCCGCATGCCCACTATACGCCCTCGCTCAAAGTCCGTCAACTGCACATACGGTTCACGTCCACGCTGTCGCGGCATGCTACCAGTGTTAAAGACTGCGATGGAGCTCCGTATGCCACGGCAAACTGGCTGACACTGACGGCGGCGGTGCACAAATGCTGCGCAGCTAGCGCCATTCGACGGCCAACACCGCGGTTCCTGGTGTGTCCGCTGTGCCGTGCGTGTGATCATTGCTTGTACAGCCCTCTCGCAGTGTCCGGAGCAAGTATGGTGGGTCTGACACACCGGTGTCAATGTGTTCTTTTTTCCATTTCCAGGAGTGTATTAACATATACATGACAGAGAAATATGCGTTCGCAATTATATGTACGTAACTTAAAGAACTGTGTAGTTGCACAGACAGTTTTTTGGATCTTAAGTCGTTTGTCAGTATCCCTGTCATATGAAGTCTCTATTGTCAAAGTAGGGAATAAACTAACTTATTTTTATTTTCATCTGTATGTGGGACCGAATTTTTCAGTGTTACTGAGAAGTACGTTGTTTCTGTTATTTACATAACCACAACACATGGTTCACAGGTAATTTTCTTTCATTTACGTTATTCTAAAAATCTCATTAGCCATAATATGCCTCCCAAATATTTTCTGTAGGAAGACTGCTATGTTACATTTTCTCTTACAATTGTCGGATTGGTCAGTTTTTCGGCAATGCTCAAACCATGTGTCATCAATTTTTTTTTAAGCGACGAGAAAGTGATGTAACATGGCTGGTAAAGGTCGCTTCTGGATCCTGTATCAGTCCAGTTAAATTTTACTTCACATACGAAGTGGGCAGTACTGACTGTTGAGCAGTGACTGAAATGTTCTCATGCGAAGTTGCAGGCCTGGGACATCTAGTGTATACTGTGGAATTGCATCAAGAAGGTTTTTCTCAAGAGTCTCGCGGCGTCCTGGGGTAGTTCCCAGGGCAAGCTCACCATTTTATGAAGTTGCTCTTTGCAGTCTTATGCCACAGCCGCACAGTATGAACGGCAACCACGATAGTAGTGGTTGGTGTTCATATTGTGCGGAGAGTTTCCACCAAGATTTGGAGCTCTTGAAGTGACTGGCACGACTACATCTTATGCGTTACCAAATATAGTATTTTTATATACCTGAAGATGGTATTGTAAAATCCCGAAACCAGTCGTGGTTTGAATAAATAATTAATACAACTGAAGCGGATGTCTCTAAATTAATTATTATGCAGAAAGAAATTTATCAAATGGGAAGTACTGCCACAGAATGAAGTCACTACCAGAACAGGGGCAAAGCGGACTGAAGAAAGAAAACTAATCCACCTGGAAATGGAAGAGCTGCTTGGGAACACCGTATACTGAAATTGAACAGCTTCTCGTGTTACGATATGGTCCAGTAGCACCTACTAATAAGAACAAAACGTACTTGTTATACAGGGGAAAATAATCAAATTAAAATTGTGTGATATGTCCAACCGCTAATGGAATCATATTTCGCTTATCTAGAAATCAGTGTAGGCACTGCACTGCAGTACTGAAATGGAGACCAATTGCCGAGTCCCTCTTGCCCAATAGAACGACCTGGAAATGTTCAGTTCAGAGCTGTCCGAGCATACAACGAGCAGTGAGGTGGAGCGCCATCTTGTTGAAACCAAAGGACTGGCTGCAACTCTACAGTCTGGGGAAAAGCGAACGTCATCAACATGTCTAAGTACGTCTTTCCTGTGACAGTCTCCTCGGCAAAGAAGAACGGTCCAATTATCTTGTCGTAGATGAGGTCACAACAAACGTTCACTTTCGGGCTATCTCATACCTTTTCCCTTGTACTGTGTAGATTCTGGGACCCCCAGATGTGGGAATCACGCTTGTTCACAGAGTTAGAGACATGGAATGTGATCTTATCAGAAAACATTACACTTAAAATCGACATTGCTTGTAACCGGGCTTTAGAGTCTGCAGAATCTGCACTTGGTATAAATAATGACACAATCTTCTGGTAAACCTTCCGGGATGTAAGGTCGTGGTCCATGAAACTCTTCATCTCCTAACGTTTCGTCCAGAGCTGCGCTGGACATCTTCAGAGGGGTGTTTCTCCTCCGGTGAGTCTTGCCGACCGGAGGAGAAACACCCCTCTGAAGATGTCCAGCGCAGCTCTGGACGAAACGTTAGGAGCTGAAGAGTTTCATGGACCACGACCTTACATCCCGGAAGGTTTACCAGAAGATATGTCATCCGGTCGTGAAAGCCTTCATACAATGACACAATCGCTTTTCGAGGACCATATGAATACTTGAACATGACATGTGAAGTTCCCGTGGAACCTGACGAACTGATTTGTATGGTCTCCATGGAAACGCTTGGCGGACATTTCTCAACTTGTCCTTCAGAAATACACGGACCCCCAGCGTGCCACTTAAGAAAGCTGCCCGTGTCCAGGAACTACGTAAGCCATGAATTTATCCTCTTGGCGTCTGATGCTACTTTCCCGTAAGCAGAACGAAACTGTCTTTGCCCAATAGCAATGGATTTAACTCTGCGTACCAAACAACAGTTTGTGCCTTCTGTTAACCAGGCGCCATTTTCGCTTGGATGTTCAACAATGAAACGCTGAAAACGCACCGAACACCCACAAACATTAACCAGCAACTGTACGTTCTGCTGCACCCAACGTACAAGTCAAACCTGAAACAAAGACAGATTTACAATTTTAAAACACCTCAAAAAACAGGGCGTTTCGGTGTAGAGCATCAGTCTCGATGTATTTCATAAAACGCTCCCGACTCCACACACTGAGCGCGACAACCAACAGGCATTTCAGAAGGTGCTCCATGGTCCGAATTTCACCAAACTCACACTTATCAGGGCATATGTGACCCCACTTAGTCACAAGTTGCTTTGGTCGCCCATTCGCGTATAAAGCGATTCAAAGTTCTCCAGTGCCACCAGACCAGACGAGAACCCGAGTGCAAAACTTTCACATTTCCTAAAGAGCGTTCGGAAATTTTTGTTGCCAGAGTGATTGATGTACACCTGGAATTGTTACACTGCATGGACTCGCGGTACTAGCCGAGCGGTCTGGGCGCTGCAGTCATGGACTGTGCGGCTGATCCCGGCGGAGGTTCGAGTCCTCCCTCGGGCATAGGTGTGTGTGTTTATCCTTAGGATAATTACGGTTAAGTAGTGGGTAAGCTTAGGGACTGATGACCTTAGCAGTTAAGTCCCATAAGATTTCACACACATCTGAACATTTTTACACTGCATGTATAAAACTTCGACAAGATTTAAGCCGTTTGGGTACGAGTTGATGGTTGTGACGCTTGTCATTTATCTGTTTGTTCCATTCTTTTGAACTCAGGAAGCATGTTCTGATTTGTGGTGGAACAATACCTGATAGTGGACACAAATGGTTCACTGTCGTTGGTTTCAGGCAGCCAGTTATTTTTCTGCGGGCATAGCAGAGGACTGTATTAATTTTCTTCGCGTGCATAGATCTCTTCTAAACCGGGAATCCATACATGTGCCCCAAGGAAATGCATTTGAACCCTTCCTTGCTGTTCGTGTTGTTTGTTAACAACCTTACAATTTTAATAGTAACCTCAGACTTTTAGCAGATTGTGGAGTTATCTATAATGAAGTGCAGTCTGAATAAAGCTGCACAAATATTCTGTCACTTCTAGATTAAGTTTAAAAGTGGTGCAAAGATTGCCGACTTGCTCTTCATAAAACGAAAGAAACGTAGAACGCTATGACTTCAATCTGAATCAGTCACAGTTGGGATCGGTCAGCTCACACAAATATCTGGGTTTGAAAATTAGCGGGGATATGAAATGGACTGATCGCATAGGCTCTGTCGTAGGTAAATCACGCGGCAGACTTCCGTTCTATGAAAGAATAGTAGGGAATTGCAGTCAGTCTATAAAGGAGATTGCTTACAAAACAACCGTCAATTCAGCCTAGAATACTGCTGAAGTGTATGAGGCCCATACCAAATAAGACTAACAGGGGAGACTGAAGGTATACTTTTCCTTTATTGAATTTCGATTCCCCCTGAAGGGGGCGGGCTGGCAGCAGTTTAGCACGCTGCTCTTCAGCCTACAAAATTTTTAAAGCAGAAGAAGAAAATAAGAAATAATAAAAGCAGGTGATAAAACGGTGACTTAAATGATAAAACGGCGGAAAATTGTGGAAAGTTAAAACATAAAACAAAGGGTTGGCGATGAAATAAAATACACAGGAAGCAGACAGGTAAAACAGTAGACAGACAATTAAAAACACGGCGACAGTCTGGCTTCTGTTCGCAAGAGATATAAAAATCACAACCAGCTGCAGTATGATTTCCGTTCGCAACACTTCGGAAAAGATGCTCAACACTAAACACTCACTGGAAACACTGCACTGAAAAGTCGGCACGAAGATGACACACCACAGCCAAGGGCAGATGGGGCGGACCTGGACAGATGAGGGGGGAAAAAAAGGGTGAGGCGAGGAAAAATGAAAGGGGGGGGGGGAACCGACGGAGGGAGTGGACTCATTGGGGGGGGGGGGGCAGGGCAGACGCGAGAGGGAATTGGGAAAAGCAGAGGAGGGAAATGCAAAAGGACTCGGGAGAGGGAAGGGATGCAGAGAGAGGGTGGGCGGGGAAAAAACAGGATGGAAGGGGGGGGAGAGGGATCCCAGGAAAAGGACAGAGGAAGGGAGGAGGAGGTGAGGATCAGAGTTGATAGGAGGGATAAATGGAGGGCATCATATGGGAGGGGGAGTCGACGGAGAAGGTATACAATGATGGGCATTACATATGGTCACAGGTTTGTTTGACCCATGCGAGAGCGTCACAGAGTTGCTGAGAAAACTAAACTGGCAGACGCTTATAGATAGATGCAAACTATATCATGAAAGCCAACTTAGTAAAAGTTTCGGTGATGAACCCACATAGCTGTAACTCCGGCAGTGTTGGAATGTAAGGACACTCTCATTCGAGGAGTTTGACGGATTACAGTCAAACACCTTGATGCACAACTGGACATCTCTGTTGTTAGTGCTGACACACGCGTCCACAATTTGGTGTACCCAAAGGGGGATTCCTCGCCGCCTAACACGAGACCATAAAGAGCAACAATGGGCCACCTTTGCGGAATTGCTTGTGCATTACAGGGCTGATCGTAAAACGGCAATCTATGAAGTGGTGCCACACCACCTCGACTCTGAAGGCAAAGTACAAAGCCGGATCCTCAGCCAGCCACTGTCGCCGGGCGGTTCTAGGCGCTTCAATCCGGAACCGCGCTGCTGCTACGGTCGCAGGTTCGAATCTTGGCTGGGGCATGGATGTGTGTGATGTCCTTATGTTAGTTAGGGGGAGTGATGACCTCAGATGTTAAGTCCCATAGTGCTTAGAGCCATTTCAACCATTTGAACCGGATCCTCAGCCAGTAAAGTCATGGCGACGGTCTCCTTGGGCTCTGAAGATGTAATCCTGTTTGATGTCCTCCCTCATAGTGCAGCAATCATCTCTGAAGTGTGGAACTGCTACAGCGTGTTCGTCAACACAAAAATGCGAACGAACTTCTCCTTGTTCATGACACGCAAGGCCTCACACAAATCTGCGCACTAGAGGGAACATGACAAGACTTCATTGGACTGTTCGTCCTCATCCATGCTACAGCCCAGATCTCGCACCTCCCAACTTCCATCTGTTTGTCCCAATGGAAGAAGAAGTACGTGGATGATGAGGAGGTTACTGATGCAGCAAGACGTTGGCTCCGACGTCGACCAGTAGAGTGGTACCATGCTGGTATACAGGCCCTCCCAGGAAGGGTGCGTCGTCCGTCGCACTGGACGGAGTTTATGTACACTACTGGCCATTAAAATTGCTACAACACGAAGATGACGTGCTACAGACGCGAAATTTAACCGACAGGAAGAAGATGCTGTCATATGCAAACGATTAGCTTTTCAGAGCATTCACACAAGGTTGGCGCCGGTGGCGACACCTAAAACGTGCTGACATGAGGAATGTTTCCAGCCGATTTCTCATGTACAAACAGCAGTTGACCGGCGTTGCCTGGTCAAACGTTGTTGTGATGCCTCGTGTAAGGAGGAGAAATGCGTACCATCACGTTTCCGACTTTGATAAAAGTCGGATTGTAGCCTATCGCGATTGTGGTTTATCGTGTCGCGACATTGCTGCTCGCGTTGTCGAGATCCAATGACTGTTAGCAGAATATGGAATAGGTGGGTTCAGGAGGGTAAGACGGAACGCCGTGCTGGATCCCAACGGCCTCGTATCACTAGCAGTCGAGATGACAGGCATCTTATCCGCATGGCTGTAACGGATCGTGCAGCCACGTCTCGATCCCTGAGTCAACAGATGGGAACGTTTGCAAGACAACAACCATCTGCACGAACAGTTCGACGACGTTTGCAGCAGCATGGACCATCAGATCGGAGACCGTGGCTGCGGTTACCCTTGACGCTGCATCACCGACAGGAGCGCCTGCGATGGTGTACTCAACGATGAACCTGGGTGCACGAATGGCAAAACGTCATTGTTTCGGATGAATCCAGGTTCTGTTTACAGCACCATGATGGTCGCATCCGCGTTTGGCGACATCGTGGTGAACTCACATTGGAAGTGTGTATTCGTCATCGCCATACTGTCGTATCACCCAGCGTGATGGTATGGGGTGCCATTGGTTACCTTTCTCGGTCACCTCTTGTTCGCATTGACGGCACTTTGAACAGTGGACGTTATATTCCAGATGTGTTACGACCCGTGGCTCTACCCATCATTCGATCCCTGTGAAACCCTACATTTCAGCAGGATAATGCACGACCGCATGTTGCAGGTCCTGTACGGGCCTTTCTGGATAGAGAAAATGTTCGACTGCTGCCCTGGCCAGCACATTCTCCAGATCTCTCACCAATTGAAAACGTATGGTCAATGGTGGCCGAGTAACTGGCTCATCACAATACGCCAGTCAGTACTCTTGATGAAGTGTGGTATCGTGTCGAAGCTTCATGGGCAACTGTACCTGTACACTCCATCCAAGCTCTGTTTGACTCAATGCCCAGGCGTATCAAGGCCGTTATTACGTCCAGAGGTGGTTGGTTCAAATGGCTCTGAGCACTATGGGACTTAATTTCTGTGGTCATCAGTCCCCTAGAACTTAGAACTACTTAAACCTAACTAACCTAAGGACATCACACACATCCATACCCGAAGCAGGATTCGAACCTGCGACCGTAGCGGTCACGCGGTTCTAGACTGAAGCGCTTTTAACCGCACGGCCACACCGGCCGGCAGAGGTGGTTGTTTTGGTTACTGATTTCTCAGGATCTATGCACCCAAACTGCGTTAAAATTTAATTACATGCCAGTTCTCGTATAATATATTTGTCCAATGAATACCCGTTTATCATCTGCATTTGTTCTTGGTGTAGCAATTTTAATGGCCAGTAGTGTATAAAAATTGGAATTTGTAGCCAAACGTGTGGCGAATAATATGGTGTATCGGAATCCCGAATAAAAACAACCTGCTGTTGTGTTGCACTGCTTAATGAACACCACTCGTACTACAACTCCAAACATATCGCTCCGTATGGATTGCGAAGGCTTGATTAGATAAATTACAGCGCTCACAGAGGCGTTAAAGCAATCATTCTTCCCGCGCTTCTTACGTGAATGAAACGAGAAAAAGCACTAATAACTGGTACAATCAGTAGTATCCTCTGCTACACAATGGTCTGCAGAATATGGATGCAGTTGTAGATGTAGAAAAAAAAACTCTTCTGCATTTCATTATGACGTGGAAGAAGAGTGGCTGTAAGAAATATCTGAAGTGATGGCACATAAAATGCGCCTTAGCTGACGAGCTAATTCCGCAGTGAGCGGTGAGAGTTCCTTAATCTCTGACAGCGGCGCAGCACGTAGGGGCTGATAATGGAGTGAGCGCAACTCCTCTGTAGTCTCATTAAGATAGGCCGCGGCCCGCAGCGGAGATAGCGCCGCCGCCGTCTGCGTGCAGATAACCACGTCTCGGGCTAACCACGTGCCCGCGCTCAGCCCTTGTCTAGTCCAAAATATACTTCACCGTATTTGTATTCTTCACTTACTCGCCGAAGCCAGAACTGAAGTTCCCTTTTCTTCTAATTTCTTGTTGTTGTGTGATCTTCAGTACGAAGACTGGTTTGATACAGTTCTCCACGTTAGTGTTTCTTGTGCAAGCCTCTTCATCGCTACATAAATATCACACCCTACATCCATCTGGGCCTGCTTACTCTATTCTTACTCTCCACCCCCCCTCTCCCAACCCCCACCCCCCCCCACACACTACCTTCTATTACGAAACTGGCGATTCCTTTATGCCTCAGGACATGTCCTATCAATCGATCCCTTCTGTTAGTTAAGGTGTATCATAAGGTTCTTCTTTTCCCAATTCGATTGGGTCCTTCTCATTAGTTACTCAATCTCCCATTTGACCTTCAGCATTCTTCTGTAGCACCACGTCTTAAAAAAGCTTTTGTTGTCTTCTTCTCTGAATTGCTTTTCGCCCTTTCACTTCCGTAATATGCTACACTCCGCACAAATACCTTAACATTTCATTACACCAGAGACTGCATTCGCCTCAGTCAGTATATAAAAATAAGCGATTTTCACGATTTTCTTTATCTAGTGAAGCAAACAAAGTAAATATTTTTGCACATTATTTTTCAATTCTTGGACAAATTTTCTGTTTTTTGTAAGATTTATTTAGTTTTTATTTATCGTTTGGCAATACATATACAAAGACTACAAACCTAGTACATATTAACACTTATACACAGCTCCCCAGTATAAAGCAACATAAATGACAACCAGCTACAGGGTGTTTCATAATTAATGTGACACACTTCTAGAGGTTGTAGAGGGGACTTAGCTGATTAGGTTCACATATGAACTCATGTCCAGGAACGTCACTCAACGACGCTACAGAGCGTCAAAGTTATAGGCGCCTGCGCCTGTAAATGTATGCGCCGTTATAAGCGAAAACCGTTCTAATACGAAACTTCGTAGCAGATCAAAACTATTTACCGGACCGAGACTCGAACTCGCGGCCTTTGGTGGGAGAATAGTCCAATTGTGCTACGTCCACTAACCTATTCTCAAGAAAAAATGGCGGGAAGTTTGAATTTTGGCGGGAAAATAGTCCAATTGTGCTATGTCCAATAACCTAACCTCCTTAGGTTAGTGAGGTTTAAGTAGTTCTAAGTCTAGGGGACTGATGACCTCAGATGTTAAGTCCCATAGCGCTCAGAGCCATTTGAACTTGTTCATCTTCGTTATTGTGAAACACATCACCCCTATTGATCAAGCGCTCACAGCTCTTCAGGTACGCCAAAAGCCGCCATCTTGCATGACGTCATGTGCTGTTGCCAAGTCTACATGCCGCCATCTTGGATGACGTCATCGCCGCCATCTTGAATAAATTTGGCAACAATGCAATGTGTCCTGGTACATAGGTTGTCCCCCTACTCCGCACAACCGCTATGGTCGCAGGTTCGAATCCTGCCTCGGGCATGGATGTGTGTGATGTCCTTAGGTTAGTTAGGTTTAAGTAGTTCTAAGTTCTAGGGGACTGATGACCTCAGATGTTAAGTCCCATAGTGCTCAGAGCCATTTGAACTTGTTCATCTTCGTTATTGTGAAACACATCACCGCCATTGATCAAGCGCTCACAGCTCTTCAGGCACGCATTTTAGAGCCCATTTCTTAATGGACTGTTTTTGTTGTTTCGGTCCATACTACCTCCTCTGAAAGTTGCCCACCCTAAAATCTTGACAATAACAGTACAGCTACATATATTCCACTTTCAGAGGTGTCAGAACGGTTTTCGCTTATAACTCTAGACTCTTTAGTTTCTAGTGCAGACACCCTTACTTCAAATTGATGCATTTATCTCTCTCCATCAACCTAGAGAATTTGTAACACCATCACGGTATCACCCTTTATATGCATATAATTAGAGGCACCGGCGCCTATAACTTCGACGCCCTGTAGAGTCGTTGGATGACATTTCCGGACATGGCTTCCTACGTAAAACTTGATGTAATAAGTTTCTTTTACAGCCTATAAAAGTGTGTAACATGAATTGCGATGCACCCAGTATATACGGATGTCCACCTCTTTTATGCATCGGAACACATGACTTGCTGTCCGGAAATCTTCGAAGGAATCCTTCTCGGCACGTGTGGGACACGTTGATACAACATGGGAAACTGTCTGTCGTTCCGCACTACAGACACGAGATGGTTATCAAGACTTGTCCTATTTGTTAGAGTGTCTGCACATCTTCCATGGGCCGGCCGGGGTGGCCGAGCGGTTCTAGGCGCTACAGTCTGGAACCGCGAGACTGCTACGGTCGCAGGTTCGAATCCTACCTAGGGCATGGATGTGTGTGCTGTCCTTAGGTTAGTTAGATTTAAGTAGTTCCAATTTCTAGGGGACTGATGACCTCAGAAGTTAAGTCCCATAGTGCTCAGAGCCGTTTGAGCCATCTTCCATGCCCAGTTCGGATGGGTACCGGCTAATCCAAATTATCCGAGAAAGGTCGATCCAGAGGGTTTGTTCTGGATGCAAGGCAGTTTCGAGCATTATGAAGGACGGTTTTGTTGCCAGGAGCGTTTCCATTCATCGGTGGTACTGAGTTCAGTGTCCGTGAGAGTCTTGATTCTGAGGAGAGTGGGATGTCTTGATCTTAGCTTTTTTCGCTCAGCAGGGAAGACATCATTCAATATCGGAAGGTCTGTGTTATTCGCAATCTTCTGGAATTCACACAGTAGCGCGCTCATCCGTCTGATATCAGGAAGTGGAATGTGGCTCAATATACGTAACCAGTAAGTGGGAGTAGATCCATTAACAAGGTGCATGGCTTCGTTAAGCTGTACATATATCTTTTTTACGTGTGGACTATTAAGCCATACAGGTGCGTAGCGCTCTGCTTTTGATAAGACCAACCCGAGTGCGACAGAATTTATGGAGAATGTTGTTTCTGCTTTTGAGCTTAACAGATGTTTGTTCCTAGTGCTCTTTAAAAAAAAAAAGGGGGACACTGACTGTTCGTGTCCATGACATTCCATAAGTCACACTTGTCCTCTGGGTGGTGCTCAAGAACAGTCAGTTCGAGGCAAATACCTAAAGCCAAGAAGCTGAGGCAGCCAGATAATCTCAAAGATCTCCTGGCTAAAACGAGTTGTCGCAAGACGTGAACTCACAGGGTTCTTCTCAGGACCCTCCAACTATAAACTTTCCTGAGAAATTGTCATCATTATGCCTCCCATCTGAGGAGTTGTTCCGTCCAAATTGAGGTGTGTCCACGACGGAAGATATTCAGTTTCCATATCTTATCTGAAATCAACAAACACAAAAATGTCTTAATCTATAGGATATTACGCACAGAGTAATAACACAGTTCTTTGAAATTAAAAAAAATAATAATAAAATAGAGTACGTTTGAAACAAAAATGTAGTTCTGTCGTGTTTGTTTGATGATGATGAGGTCCAATACTCCGAGGAGAGCAGGGTACAATGCGGGAGACCCGCACCGCCGACTAGGCAAGGTCCTTGCGGATTTGCCATTGCCTTCCTCCAACCGTTATGGGGATGAATGGTGATGATGAATACGGCACAAAAACACCCAGTCATCTCGAGACAGGGAAAACCACTGCCCCCGCCGGGAATCGAGCCCGGAACCCCGTGCACGGGAAGCGAGAACGCTACCGCAAGACCAAGAAATTACGGACCATCCTTCTTTAGTCACCTTTTTGACAATAAATAACGAATAAATTAAAACACAAAAAGTAGCCGATTAATACTTGTGGTCATGCCCAAGGAGTAATTCAGCCAGTTTCAGAATGACATCTTTATCAGTATGCCCGCAGTCCATTTCGTCAGTTTGAAAACACTACACTGAGGTGACATAAGTAGTGGGACAGCGATATGCAGATGTACAGACGGCACTAATATCACAAACACAAGGCGTAAAAGGGCAGTGCATTGGCGGAGCTGTCGTTTGTACTAAGGTGAATGATGTGAAAAAGGTTTCGACGTGATTGTGGCCACACGACGGAAATTAACAAATTTGGAATGCGGAATGGTAGTTGCAGCTAGACGCATGAGACATTCCATTTCGGACATCGTTAGGGAATGCAATACTCTGCGATCCACAGTGTCAAGAGTGTGCCGAGAACTGCGAATTTCAGGCGTTACCTCTTACCACAGACAACGCAGTGGCCGACGGTTTTCACTTAACGACCGAGTTCAGCGGCGTTTGCGTAGAGGTGACGGTGCTAACAGACTAGCAGAACTGCGTGAAATAATCGCAGAAATCAATGTGGGGCATAACGACGGACGGATCCGTTAGAACAATGTATATAAACAATATATATAAATGACTTAGTAGATAGTGTCGGAAGTTCCATGCGGCTTTTCGCGGATGATACTGTAGTATACGGAGAAGTTGCAGCATTAGAATATTGTAGCGAAATGCAGGAAGATCTGCAGCGGATAGGCACTTGGTGCAGGGAGTGGCAACTGACCCTTAGCATAGACAAATGTAATGTATTGCGAATACATAGAAAGAAGGATCCTTTATTGTATGATTATATGATAGCGGAACAAACACTGGTAGCAGTTACTTCTGTAAAATATCTGGGAGTATGCGTGCGGAACGATTTGAAGTGGAATGATCATATAAAATTAATTGTTGGTAAGGCGGGTACCAGGTTGAGATTCATTGGGAGAGTGCTTAGAAAATGTAGTCCATCAACAAAGGAGGTGGCTTACAAAACAGTCGTTCGACCTATACTTGAGTATTGCTCATCAGTGTGGGATCCGTACCAGATCGGTCTGACGGAGGAGATAGAGAAGATCCAAAGAAGAGCGGCGCGTTTCGTCACAGGGTTATTTGGTAACCGTGATAGCGTTACGGAGATGTTTAATAAACTCAAGTGGCAGACTCTGCAAGAGAGGCGCTCTGCATCGCGGTGTAGCTTGCTCGCCAGGTTTCGAGAGGGTGCGTTTCTGGATGAAGTATCGAATATATTGCTTCCCCCTACTTATACCTCCCGAGGAGATCACGAATGTAAAATTAGAGAGATTAGAGCGCGCACGGAGGCTTTCAGACAGTCGTTCTTCCCGCGAACCATACGCGACTGGAACAGGAAAGGGAGGTAATGACAGTGGCACGTAAAGTGCCCTACGCCACACACCGTTGGGTGGCTTGCGGAGTATCAATGTAGATGTAGATGTAGATGTAGAACAAGCGGCGAAATCTATCGTTAATTGGCTATGGCAGGCGACGACCGAAGCGAATGCCTTTGCTAGCAGCGCGACACGGGCTGCATTGCCTCTGTTGAGATTGTCACCATATTGGTTTGACCCTAGACGACTGGAAAGCCGTGGCCTGGTCACACAAGTTGGTAAGTGTTGATGGTAAGGTTCGAGTGTGGCGCATACCCCACGAGGCCATGGATCCAAGTTGTCAAGAGGGCACTGTGCAAGCTGGCGGTGGCTCCATAATAGCGTGACTTGAGTTTACGTGGAATGGACTGGGTCCTCTGAGCCAACTGAACCGATCATTGTCTGGAAATGATTATGTTCGGCTACTTGGGGAACATTTGCATACATTCGTGGACTTCACGTTCCCAAGCAGTGATGTAATCTCACCAGGTCACAATTGTTCGCCAGTGTTTGAAGACCACCCAGATCGCCTGACATGAATCCCATCGAACATTTATGGTACATAATCGCGAGGTCAGTTCGTGCACAACTTCCTGCACAGACAGCAATTTCCTTATTATGGGCGGCTATAGAGCAGCATGGCTCAATATTTCTGCACGGGACTTCGAACGATGTGTTGAGTTCATACCTCGTCGAGTTGGTGCATTACGTCGGACAAAAGGAGGTCGGACACGATATTAGCAGGTATCCTATAACTTTAGTCACCTCAGTGTACATCGAGAAATACGCGGTTAAAGATAAAGATATGATTTCTGTCAGACTGAAAACGAATTTGTGAAAAAATTTTCGGACTCGCAGCTAATCTGCTATGCTGGCAGCACCATACACTAGTCCTTCCACGGCCTCGAAATCGTCCTGCAGCACAGTTTTCGCACATTACCTGGCAGCCAGCGCTTCGCGGGAATTGTGCAGCACGCGGCGGTGAGTGTCCTGCAGGCTATCATTGTCACGACCGAAGGCACATGTTACTGCATGGCATCGAACTTCGGCTCCCACGATTTGCAGCATTTTCGAAATGAGATTGAAAGCTTCATTGAAAATCGAAGCTGCCGTAAAGCGCGATATTGCAATAGTTTTCGAGCTGCAACTGCTTTGTTTTGGACCAAATTGCCAGGTGGCCCGTACCAACTGGCGTTTATCTGTACCATCAAATATTTCACTGAGAGTGGCGAGCTTGCCTGCATTCGCATCTGCTCTCCTGCACTCCACAGGGAGCCCGAACTAAATGATGCGAAAGTTTGTTTCTACTTGAGGTATCAACTTATGGTTTTGATATGATGACGGTAGCTTTAAAAAATTATAAATAAAAAAAAATCGATTTTTTGAAGCTGACTAAGGAGAAAGGAATTTCTAAAATCATTGGAAGAAGTGGCAACAAAATGTCTATTCACGCTGGTGTGCAGAATATATGAGACTTACGAAAAAGCCGGCCGCGGTGGTCTCGCGGTTAAGGCGCTCAGTCCGGAACCGCGCGACTGCTACGGTCGCAGGTTCGAATCCTGCCTCGGGCATGGATGTGTGTGATGTCCATAGGTTAGTTAGGTTTAAGTAGTTCTAAGTTCTAGGGGTCTGATGACCACAGATGTTAAGTCCCATAGTGCTCAGAGCCATTTGAACCATTTTTGAACTTACGGAAAAACATCATCTACACAATTCCGAAGACACCAAGAGCCGACAAGTGTGAGAATTATCGCACATTCAGTTTAACAGCTCATGCATTCAAGTCACTGACAAGAATAGTATACAAAAGAATGGAAAAGAAAATTGAGGATTTGTTATATGATGATCAGTCTGGGTTTAGGAAAGGTAAAAAGGGCACAATGGATGCAGTTCGAACGTTGTGGTTGCTAATGGAAGGAAGACTGAAGAAAAATCAAGGCACTTTCATTGCATCTGTCGACCTGGAAAAAGCGTTAGGCAATATAAAATGGTGCAAGGTGTTCGAAATTCTGAGAAAAATAGAATTAAACTATAGGGAAACGTCGGTAATATACAATATGAACAAGAACCAAGACGAAACAATAAGAGTGGGAGGTCAAGAACAAAGTGCTAGAGTTAAAAAGGGTATAAGGCAGGGGTGTAGTCTTTCGCCCCTAGTATCGAAGAAACAATGAGGGAAATAAAAGAAAAGTCAAAATTCAGGGTGAAAGGATATAAATGATGAGCTTTGCTGATAACATTGCTACCCAAAGCGAAAGGAAGAAGAATTACAGGATGTGTTGAATGGAACGAACAATGCAGTGAGAACAGAATATGGATTGAGAACAAATCGAAGAAAGAAGCAGTAATAAGAACAACGAGAAACTTAACATCAGAATTAGGGATCACGAGATAGAGGAAGTTAAGGAAACCTGCTACCTAGACAGCAAAATAGCCCAGGAAGGACGAAGCAAGGAGGACATAAAAAGCAGATTAGCACTGCCAAAAATGGAATTCCTGGCCAAGAGAAGTCTGCTAGTATCAAACATATGTCTTAATTTGAGGAACAAATTTCTGAGAATGTACGTTTGGAGTACAGCATTACGTGATTGTGCGACATGCACAGTGTGAAAACCGGAACAGAAGACTATCGAAACTTTTGCGATGTGGTGCTACAGAAGGATGTTGAAAATTACGTGAACTGATAAGGTTTCACGCAGAACCGGCGAGGAAAGGAACATATGGAAAAGAAAAGTGCATGGATGAAAATACATATTTTAAGACGTCAGGGAATAATTTCCATGGTATTAGAGGAAGCTATAGAGGGTACAAAATGTGCACGAAGACAGAGATTCGAATATATCCCACAAATAATTGCCATTACAATCTGAGAAGAAAAGTTTGGCACAGAAGAGATATTCCTGTTCGGCCGCATCGAACCAGTCAGAAGTCTGATGACTCAAAAAAAGTTTCAGTGTTAACCAGTTCCCCTTTCTCATAAGTGATTTTCTCGCTAAAGCCAGCCTGCATTTCACATCCTCTCTACTTCAGCCATCGTCAGTTACTTTCCAAAGATCTCTTGCAATCTGCAGATGGTATAAACCTAGGTCTGCCTTTCTTTAACCTGTTTTCTAAGATAAGACGTAGGTGCAGTAATGTCTCACGTGTTTCCATATTTCCATGAGAATCAAACTGATCTTCCCTGAGGTCGTCTCCTGCTAGATTTTTAAATTCTTCTTAGAATATCTGTATTACTTAGCCACGGCATATTAATCCGATGGTTCGGTAATATTTAAACGTGTCAGCACCTGCCTTCTTTGGAAATGGAATGATCACATTCATCTTAACGTCTGAGGTTATTTCGCCTGTTTCATATACAGTATCTTGCATACGCGGTGGAATGGTATTGAATCGGCTGGCGGTCTCAAGAATCTCAACAATTCTGAGGGATTGTAATCTACAACAGGATCTTGTTTCCAGTTAGGTCTTTCAGTGCTCTGTCAAATATTTCTCGCAGTATTATTTCACCCGTCTCATCATCTTTTACTTCCCCTACCCTTCCTATAATATTAATTTTTTGTTTATTTCCCTTTCCTAATTTATTCTCTGCGGAAAAGAAGTATGGGTACCTGCAGTTACATTTGAGGAAAAACAAATCGTTATTTGGTGTTTTACTTTCAGTACAGAGGTTGGTCCATAGGTTTCGAATCACCCTTCAGAAACAAAAACTGGTGGATAAACAGGAGGCAAACCTGTGAGGCGTTGTTACCAACAAGGCGGCCATTTTGGAAGCTTGTATGTTGGAATGGAGTGGGAGTCATGTGCAGGGACACTGTGTGGAACGAGAAGTGTCACTACTTTACTCACGAGTCGTATCGTGACAAAAGTATTACCCTCATAAAAGTGTCGAAAGATTAGAGTAGATGCTCTCTATTAGCTACAATCTTTCATCTCCGTCTTTAAAACCTGTATATAATAGAGAGAAATATTCGATTTTCACAGGTTTTAAAAAGAATAATACCATACATGAAATGATTCGCAATTGCGAATAAGGACAAACATCAGCTGTAGAATGGAATGACGAAAAAAAAAAAACCTGTGCCAGACCGGGACTCGAACCCGGATTTTCCGTTATATCACGAGCGGTCACCTTACCATTTTTTTCCTTCTTCATTTCATTTTGTTTGTTGATTTATTTGTTCGAGGCGGACGTCCTATGACATCTGGTCAGGTTCATCGCTGATCTGTTCACTCAGTTTTTTTATCACAGAGAGCAGCTCATCCTCTGACCAAACACACTAGTAGGGGGGCAACAGGGGTGCTGGTCCATTCTGCTCGTGCAGGTTGCCTACATAAGGGGCAGGGGCAAACCTACTGTTCTCCTTTCATTTACAGGTCCTTAGCCTATTGTTCTGCTACAAAGATCTTTCCTTTTGATTGACAGGCACTTAACCTATTGTCTCCCCCCTCCCCCCCTCCCCTGACGCCTCTCAGGAAACCTCACCCCTCACTGCTACAGGTACACTTTCAGGTCTGAGTTGTTGGAATAGCCCCTGTGACTCTTATCACTTTGATTGACTACTTAATTAAATTGATCAATTAATTACTCACACCCCTCCCATCCCCCTCTCCTCCCCCCATAAAATGGCAGGAAGTTCAAATTCCATCAGGACAATGCAACACACCATGGGTACCTCCATTAACCTAAGAAAATGGTAGGAGAATAGCTCACTTGGGCTACCTCCACTAACCTAAGTCATCCGACTGCCACCTCTTCCTAGGAATTGGCAGGAAAAGGACTCAGCCTGGGCTGGAGAGGATAGACGTCTTTATTTAAACAATTAGAGTCAGTAGCTCCATCCAGTGTGTTCACCATGAGGTCTAGAGTCCAGCTGACCTAGTTCACAGTACTGCCAACAGAGGGCACTGTTATCCCTTCCATGATGTAATCCAAGATGGCAGTCTGGGAGGGGAAATGGCAGAAAAAGGACTCAGCCTGTGCTGGGCTGCTGGAGAGAGGAAGGAGTGTACTTTACTTATTTTTGGAACACTTTATTTTAGGACGGATTTCACGTAGTTTATTTATTACACTGATACAATACACACGCTCAGACGTGCTTAGGGTCGCAATTCACAGCCTACAGACCTGCAAAATACTCGCAAATTACCGAAATAACGCATGTTAAAAGCTCTGCAGACATGATCACTAATTCTAAACCATCCAAATAATGCACTACACAGCACACAGACATACAAACTACTTGTAAATTATCAAAATAACGCAGTACACAGTACACAGCACACAGACATGCAAACTACTTGTAAATTATCAAAATATCGCAGTACACTGAGGTGCAGACACGAAATCAACTCGTACATTACCTAAATAATGCAGTACACAGCATACAGACCTGTAAACTGCTAGTAAATTACCGAATAATGCAGAACACTGAAGTGCAGACACAAAAACAACTCGTAAGTTATCAAAATAACGCATGTAAAACACTCTGCAGACACGCTCACTGCTTGTAAACTGTCCAAATAATGCATAGCACAGCCTACAGACCTCCTCGCAAAATAATGCAACAGAAACACAAGCAACTCAAAAAACAAAAGGCTCCAATGTGTGAACATGTCGACGTCACCGCCACATAGATGAATGCATTAGACGCTGACCATTACGCTCGCGCTACTGCTGACAGCAGCCAGCAGGTGAAAGTCGCGTTTACTGTTAGATTTCTTTGAGTTTTATACTGACATCACAGAACTCCAAGGTGCACTCAGGCTGGTCCCATATGCGAGATGCCTCTGGGCAGCACGTGTGTTTACCATTGCTGATGCGATACCTGTGGATACTGATGTCACAGGTCGTGCTATAAAAATCTGTTGCAATGCTTCCCAGAATATCACAGGTTGCATTGTTCCTAGCGACCCTAATGGGACATGCGAGCTGTGTCTAGCCGTGCACATGTGCCAAGCGTGGCTGACGCATTGCCACAAAGTGTTCGTCCTGCTGTCAGTATACGACTCAGAAACGTTAAACGTTCTCACTGCTAAAAGCGTCTATCATATCTGTCCACACTCACGAAAACACTGTTAATCATAAAAGCATTCTTGTTGTTTGTAAAGAGAGCACTGTCCAAGCACAGACGGCGGGAAATCAGAACAATCTCGCAAACAGTATTCGAATCACTGTCTTACAGAAGAGAGAAATGTCAGGAATTTTCGGTATCCTACAGCTACAGGTCTGCAGGTATCCTAATGCCACAGTCAACGATGAGTGACGGTATCCCTGCCAGAGATGAAAGATCTGCTTCAGCTTGTCTTTGAACACTTGCTTTCTCAGAACTTTCCATAGATACTGTGCCTCCATCTTGTTCAAATCAGTTTGTAGATGCTCCTACATCCTGAGACAAAGGATGTCTTGTAAATGAATGGAGCATTATGATTGGCTCTTGTTGAATTTAACCACCAAATTACAGGTACCACTCGTTTTGAAGCACTGACTGCCTTGTTTTCTTTCTGCAGGCGAGACTTTTCAGTGGCAAACAACTATTTTTGTAAAGAGCACCATATTGCACTGACAATTAAACCTTGCAAAGTGGACTACATATCGTCAAATACAGAAAGACTCTTACTCAATTACACTGCTCTCCCACTGAAGACGGGATCTTGAATATTAGAACATGAAACCGATCTCCAACCCAGCAATACAGCACTGCGTACGATGTCGATGTATTAAACATACAATTCGTATTCTGCGCCATACAAAAACGCCCCTCTTCCATCATTCATATAACTATACACCACCAGACACTAGCACATATACCACGAAAACAGACAACATAAGCACATGCACCGTAGGTACACTCCTCACAGCACTAGATATTTCCCACGAGGTCAGGGTGTCATCCACTCCTGACGTGTGACCAGAGTGCCCTCAGTGGACCAAAGTCACTCTCAGAACTGTTGTACAAAGGCTGGGTCGGTTCCCCTCGGCACAAAGACGTTACTGCTTCTGGTCCCGACCTGCTTTTCTATACCCATCCCCAGACTCTGGGATTACAAGAACATGTGTAACTTTGCATGGTTTGTCAGAATATCACACCATTTTCGCGATACTTCTCGATATCAAGGACATAGCAATATTGCTTGTGTAGCAGTACTGCTCACGCAATATTATTCCAAAAATATAGACTGGAAATTATTTCTCTACAAACCCAAAACTTTAGCGAGGTGGAGCATGCTGTAAACCATTGAGTAACTAGAAACTTATCCTGTCTGCGAAGACCTTTACGTGAAAACTCGAGAAAAATAGAGGAAACTGATATTTCCACTCAGGAACACCGATGTCGGTGATACAACAGATTCCAAATTGTCCCTATAATTCACAAAGTCAACTAAGGTGTTTCTCATGTCTAGAGAACCAGCAAACGTATCTTCCACCTGTCTTTCAGCTGGTAGCTACACAAATCACAATCGACGTTCCCTCACCTAAATAAAGGCTCGAAATGTGTAGCAGCAGTCAACCGCACAATTTAAATGGGAGGGAATAATGGTCCAGCGCAAAAACATGTCCATATTGAATCTTCTTAAATTTCCACGTGATCACGAAAGCTGTCCAACACATACTAAGTACTAGTTCGCTATTCGGCCGTCTAGAGGACGACACAGTTAAGTCAGCTATATTCCTACACCTCAACAGGCCTCTCCATTCAGACAGCTCCTACCATTAGCCGGAAACGTGAATCATTTCCGCCACAGGTTCCCGGCACTGCACGCCAAGCACACATAGACAGCATCGTCCTAGGAAAAAACGCCCACAAATTTATTTCACCCCTGAACTTACAGTTAAATATTACGATGACAGTCTCAATTGGATGACTTTCGACAATGAGCGAAGTATCGGAAATATACCCTGCTGACGGTCGTGGTTCTGGAAATAAAAATATCTATACCATTCTTATGACTTGACATACCCTTCTCTTTTGTGTCACACTATTCCACGTCAAATCCATACCTTCCCTATGACTAGACATAGTCATTTCCTTTGCCCATGTCGGAACACAAACACATACTTTACAAGCCTGATGCTCAAGGTGAACCTGTCATGCATCCCCTACTACTAAGTATAATACCAATTGCTGGCAATACGAAATAGTACTGAGAGAAAATCAGCGATGGGTGAACATGTCTCATAAGTTTTCCTGCGAAGGCGACCACTGTGTCTTAAAAAGAGAGGCGCAATCGTCTTACAAACCGCCATATGTTAAAAAGCACAACCACATTACTATCACCAGTGGTCTTTATTCTACAGGTGCATCATACAAGTATCCATGTTAAAAGCTATACCCGTTTTATAAATCGACCTATGGCATTACTTACGAATGAATTGGTTTTTCCAGACAAATACTGTGACACTGAACATAGATGGTGATCGCTGGAGTGTATAATATCAGACCAACAGTGCGGTTACACGTAGCCACCTCACGATAAAATCACGGAATTTTAAACGTGGTATGAAACCAGAAATTTGCAACACCTTCTTGCCTCCGCTAGATATTTCTCCAGTATATGTAACGTATTCTGTCTCAATGCCATGTCAGAGGTTTTGCAATATATCCACTGGGTTATAAGTGATGACTGATTGAGAAGGAACACAAACAGTAGTAGACGGTGTGCTGATTGAGGTCGTAAGAAATGTACACTAGCTTTTCCGATCTCTATTGCAATGCTATCTAATAGAATTGCTGTCTGGGGTTTGGAATCAGCTCTCTCCATTCAAGCACATACCTGTGTTGGATCCTATGGAGAAGTCCTTTAATGATTACAGCCACTAGTGAACCATATTTCCGGCAATCTCATATCAAGAAACGAGTCACCTTTCTCTAACCTATCTGCTACAGTAAAATTCCAACGTCGTTATAGGTAGTCCCAACGCACCTTGCAACTGCTGCCATTTCTGCAGCTTTATGCTTGCGATTGTTCCAACTTAAGTTGGAACTGAGTAGAAGTCAGAGAAAGCTATATCTACCACCTTCTCCAACCTGTGTAAAAACAGGCTAAGGTGAGTTAGCTCTACAGGACTGTGTTCTGACCATCAGATGGAAACGGGAACATATTGTTGTAGCTCCAACTGCACATGTTGTGTAAAGGCAGCGCCAAATGAAGTCCACTCCTGCAATATGAAGTAGTATAAAAGACAGTACGGGACCTCGGAGAAGGACGAGGATTTTGCTACTGCATTGTCGAGCATCCCCAAAATACATACAAGTACTGTTGTCCGAAGCAGATCCGTGTCCCTCAATGCCCATTCACGACTATCACCCCAACATGCTATCTTCGTTATTCTGTACCATCCAACAGAGAAAAATTACGAACTATAAAAGCTCCACTAACCTCATCTGATAGAGATCTCAATAAGAATTTTACCACATCTCTCGCCTCCCATATATCGAAAATAAATACCGTCTACATGCCGGCATCGAACACATGTGATGCTCCTGTTAAATATTGATCCATTGCACAGACCCGTGTAAAGGCGCATCGCCTGTACTGTAGAAGGATGACTGTATCCCACAAACTATACTATAAGTCGAAGACACCCCCCTGTGACCCTCTGTTATTGTTTGAAACATGTTCTTTTTCTGCTGTAACATGCTTTGTACACTGCCATACATTTTGTTTTTCCGCCACGACTTCGAGGTCTGTGTCAGGTTCTAAACTGACATTACTATGTTCTGATCCATTGCTTCTCACAAACAACTAGACGTTGCATGGTATAAGTCATATTGTTGCTGCTGCCACCATAACATACCCCGCACACTGGATGATTTTAAATAGAAGACAGCTACAACATAAGGAAACTGGGAGAGTTTGACGGCGTTGTGGAGAGTCCCCAAAATGTTGCCCAAAGGTGATTGACGACCTCTACATTTAAACTCATCTGCCACAGTGACGGAATAACTGATGTCTCTGCGTCCCATTTTGTCTGCTTCCTCATATTGCAGTCATGTACATGAGCACTGTTTTGGTGCTAGCCACTCCCATAATGTGTTGCCCCTCCACCAAAACTCTTTCTCCAATTCAAACAAGCGATGTCAATCATTATGTGGTGACCAACAGCGTACCAGTGAACAGATATGATTGAAAAGACACCATCGATGTACTGAAATAATAAGCATCACAGGTGATAGTATGAGCAATTTTGGCAATTTCACAGAAATTTCAACTCCGAGCAATGCTGCAACAGCATGTTTCCCAATTTCAGTATCATAGCTAAACCGCCCCCTCTCTACTTTGCGAGTATCATTGCGAATGTAGATAGATGACTGTGCAGTACGTCCATTCATTGTTAATTCTCGGACATATACATCATCAAAGTATACCAGACAGTACTCTACATATTTCTATCACCTCAAGCATAGTGCTTAATTTATGATCTGTCTCTATGCAAGTCGGCCGGGGTGGCCGTGCGGTTCTAGGTGCTACAGTCTTGAACCGCAGGACCGCTACGGTCGCAGGTTCGAATCCTGCCTCGGGCATGGATGTGTGTGATGTCCTTAGGTTAGTTAGGTTTAAGTAGTTCTAAGTTCTAGGGGACTGATGACCTGAGAAGTTAAGTCCCATAGTGCTCAGAGCCATTTTTTTCTCTATGCGGATGGGAGACACAGAGAATTCTCGCAGGATAAAATTATAGACTGAAAGACCCCCTCGCACTGTCATTGACCAATCTGCCCTCCAGCACTGTTACCGATTTAACCTGCAGCCGACCAAAAGTAGACCACTACATTCTGTAACTTGTGAATGAATGGAGCTTGCCTAGTCTTTGCCCATCAAAGTGCAGAAGATTTCTCCTGCGGCCATGTCGAGGAGGTTAGCACTCCTTATCGATGTATAGTAACAGATTTGAAAGTGTTCAGCGCTGTTAATATTCCAATGTAAGAAATATATTTCCAGCACATGACATACATCCTTCTTACACGTTTCTCTCCGATCTACTATGGTAACAAACTCTGAAACGAAAGGAACTATTTCCATAAGTCAGTGACTCTGTGTGATACATGCACAATACAGCTTTCCAGAGTTGTATAGTGTTCACAGTTCGCATCCGGTCACGGTTCAGAAATTATACTATGTCCACATCAGCCACATATAAAACGATCGTTAGTAACGGAGAATACCTCTTACAAGAAAACACATAAATGCATAGCTGTGGCGTCCGACATGTGAAATTACAAGTCATGCCGCCACTAACTCTGTAAACAGCACATCTGTCAAGCAGATGTATACATGGGGATTGCAGTGTCTCACAAACACCTATTGATAATTTAGAATCATCTTAGTTATGCAACTGATGTATCGATTTTACACCCAAGATGCGACAGGGGAATGGAGTACATCGCAAAATCTTTGTTCGTTTAGAGGAATGTGTCACGTTTCATCACACATGAGATGGAAATCCTCTGATGACCGAGAGGTTTACTGTTAACGATCGCAAGTAGACACTGCTGTAAGACCCATACAGAACACACGGTTGTATAAAAGTCGAATGCAGGAGGCTATGTCACACAACTGATGGCTCCTGACACAACATCAGGAAAAAATGAGCAAATGACCTGCAGCAACTCCCCCCCCCCCTCTCTCTCTCTTATGCATCATCAGTCTACCATTAAATCGTACCTCCTTACAACTCCATCTCAACCAATCACTCCATCCACTCTGTCATCCTTTAACGCAGATGCAGCTAAGTTTAGAGGCAGATGCTTCTCTGTCTTCCTGAAAAGCGTCAAATACAGTGGTCAACTCGCATGTATCATTGTTACCTCAATAGACATACATTAGAATGCTGCCTCGACAGAAAAAATATGGCTCCCTTCGCTTTTCTCTGATTCCTCTTGCTGTCACATACTTGTCCCCATGCACAAGAATTGTTCTGCGCCAACCAGAAGACACGCAATTATTTCCTCAATTTCCTCGCATTTCAGTGTATTTTCCCTCAATTGATATGTATTTTCCGTCATTTTTCGCAATTCTATCGATTTTTTTATGTCACTTCTACCCATGTGATCATAACATAACCTCTCGTTCCGTGTTGTAAAATTGCTTGAAATTGTAGTACAGCTGCCAACACCTGGCGTAAATGCGCTGATTGGGAGGCATAGTATAGCACTGTACTAGACTGTATCCAGACTCCTTCACCCCACATATTCCACATTAGCAGATCGCCTTGAGCATCAGACTTAAAAAATATGTGTTTGTGTTCAGACATGTGCAGAGGAAATGAGTATGCCCAGTCATAAGGAAGGTATGAATTTGATGTGTAATACTGTGATGGCGAAGGGAGGCATATCTCACGTCATAAGAATGGTACCGATACTTCTATTTCCAGAGCCATAGCCATCAGCAGGTTGTATTTTCGATACTTCGCTCATTGTCGAATGTCACTCAACTGAAACCAAAATCCTAACATTAAATTGTAAATATAGCGATCAAATTTCGTAGGATGATTCTGTCTATGTGTGGCCTGTGGTGGGAATGATTCACGTTTCATGCTAACGGCAGGGACCGTGCGAATGGAGAGGGCTGTTGCAATGCAGGAATGTAGTTGACTTAACCGTGTTGTCTTCTAATTGGTCGAACAGCGAACTAATACCTAGTATGTGTTGGACAGCTTTCGTGATCAATTGGAAATTTGATAAGACTCAATATGGACATGTGTTTGCACTGGGCCATTATTCCCTCCCAGGTAAATGTTCCGTTGACTGCTTCTTTGCATTTGACTTCTTTATTCAGTTGAGAGAAGAACGATTGTGGTGTGTGCATCTAGCAGGTGGAAGACAGGTTTGCTGATTCTCCAGACATGAGAAACACCTTAGTTGACTTTGTAAATTATAGGGATGATTTGGAATCTGTTACATCACCGACATCAGTATTCGCAAGTGGAAATATCTGTTTCCTCTATTTTTTTCGAGTTCTCAAGTAAAGGTCTTCGCAGAGGGGATGAGTTTCTAGTTACTCAGTGGTTTACAGCATGCTCCAGCTCATTGAAGTTTAGGGTTTGTAGAGAAATGATTACCAGTCTGTATCTTCAGAATTATGTAGTGCGAGCAATTGGTAGGATACTGCTGTGTGCTTGATATTGAGAAGTACTGCGAAAATGGTATAATATTATGGCAAGCCATGTGAAAATATGTGTGTTCTTGTAATACCAGCATCTAGAGATGGGTGTAGAAAAGCATGCAAGCAAGCAGGTTTGGACCAGAGACAGTAATGTGTTTGTGCCGAGGGGAAATGAGCCCAAATTTGTAGATCAGTTCTGAGAGTGACTTCGGTCTCCTGAGGGTGCTCTGTACATGACTTGCGACCATCGGCTGCAGGAAAATATCTAGTGCTGTGAGGCATATATACAGTGCTGTCATTCTTCATGTTATATGTACGAGTGTCTGGTGGTCGATAGCTATACAAATGATGTTAAAGGGGCGATTTTTGTATGCCACAGGATACAAATTGTATGCTTACTACATCGACACAGTACACTGTGATATAATGCTGTGTTGGAAATCGGTTTCACGCTCCAGTATTAAAGCTCCTGTCCTCAGTGACTGAACAGTGTAATTGAGTAAGAGCCTTTCTGTATTTGACGATCTGTAGGCCACTTTTCAAGGTTTAATTGTCAGTGCAGTATGTTGATCTGTGCAAAATAGCTTTTTGCCACTGAAAGTCTCGTCTGTATAAAGAAAAAAAGAAAGGTGGACGGTGGTCCCACACCAGCGGCATCAGTAATTCGGTGGGTAAATTCAGTAAGAACCAATCATAATACTCCATTCATTTCACAAGACATCCTTTGTGCCAAGATGTAGGAGCCTCTACATAGTGGTGAGAGTGTTTGCGTTTTGGAGATGTTTGTTGAAAGCAGGACTTAACGATTTCCAGGAAGGGTAACGCATGATGGATGGGGTGTCATGTGAGGACCATCAGGAGGAATGCATGCAGGGTTATTCTGCGCTATTTTCGCAAAGAGGTTCTGTTAGGACAAGAATTTCCATGGAGACCAGCTGAGACATCATAAAAGCTCCTACAAAAACCACCATTAAATATTTGTTGGACACTATACAATTTCCGAGAGGTCGACTTGGCTCTTATTTCACATAGCTATGTGATCTCAGTATAACATTGAGAACCTTTTAGATAGTGAGTCGCCACACAGACATTTCACGGTGATGTGTCAGCCATGCTGCATACATGTGCATGGATAGACGTAGCCCATATGTCCCATTAGGATCGCTAGGGAGAAAACAGGCTGTGCTATTCTGCAACAGATTTCTATAGTGTGATCTGTGATGTCAGTATCCACAGGTATAGTATCAGCAAAGGTAAACACACATGCTTCCCAGTGGCATTTCATGTATGGGACTGGTATGAGCGCACCTTGGCGCTCTGTGACGCGAAGAACTCTAACTGTATACCCAAAAATAGACGCGACTTTCATCTGCTTGATGTAGGCAGCAGCGGCATGAGAGTGATGACTCACTCTGGTTTGTGTTCGGCGGTGGCTCGCGGCAGCGTCGCCGCACATGCACCCTTGGAGCCTCTGATATGTTGACGATAGTTCGAAAGCGTTTTTATGTGCAATGAGTGTTTGTACACTACATTACTTCCGGCTGTTTAAGCGTTGTGAGTATGTTGGTAGAGTGCTATATATGCATTATTTCAGCGATTTACGAGTAGTTTGCAGGTATGCACATCAGTGTACTGCATTATTTCAGTGATTTACGAGTAGTTTGCAGGTCTGTGTGCTGTATACTGCATTATTTTGACAATTTACGAGTTGATTTCGTGTCTGCACATCAGTGTACTGCATTATTTAAGAGTAGTTTGCAGGTCTGTAGGCTGTGTGGCGTGACCCCAAGCATGTCAGAGTGTGTGTTTTGTATCTGTGTAATAAATAAACTATGTGAAATCTGTCCCTAAATAAATCGGCTAAAAATAAATAAAGTACAGGCCTTCCTCTCTCCAGTAGCCCAGCACAGGCTGAGTCATTTTCTAGGATTACATCATGGGAGGGATGACAGAGCCCTCTTGTGGCAGTACTGTGTACTAGGTCAGTTCGACTCTGGACCTCGTGGTGAACACACTGGATGGAGGTACTGACTCAAATTGTTTAAATAATGACTGGAAATAAAGGCACTCAGCACAGGCTGAGTCCTCTTCCTGCCAGTTCCAAGGAAGAGGTGGTGGTTGGATGACTTGGGTTAGTGGAGGTAGCCAAAGTGCCTTTTTCCTCCATTTTCTTAGGTTAGTGGAGGTAGCCTTACTGTGTTCCATTGTCCTGATGGAATATGAACTTTCCGCCAATTTCCAGAAGGGTTGGGAGGGGAGGGGTTTACCAGAGGGGGAGAGGTTTATTAATTGCTCAATTTAATTAAGTAGTCAACCAAACTGATGAGAGTAAGAGGGGCTATTCCAATAACTGAGACCTGAAAGTGTACCTGTAGCAGTGAGGGGGGGGATTCCTGATGGGGAGTCAGGGGGGGGGGACAATAGGTTAAACATCTGTCAATCATAAGGAAGGATCCTTTCAGCAGAACAATAGGTTAAGGACCTGTCAGTCAAATGAAAGGATCCTTTTAGCAGAACAGTAGGTTAAATACCTGTCAATCAAAGGAGAACAGTAAGTTAAGGACCTGTCAATCAAAGGAGAACAATAGGTTAAGCACCTGTCAATCAAAGGAGAACAATAGGTTTTCCCCTGAGCACATACCTGCCCCTTATGTAAGCAACCTGCACTAACAAAATGGACTGACGTCCTTGTTGCGCCACTACTGACGGACTGCCTGCTCCTTTTCCACCTGAGGAACCACAACCTTCAAAACCCATTTCTTCCAAAGACACTGATTATTTGTGAAACGATGAGAGTACAGTGATTCACAAAATAACACAGTCTGAACTTAATGATGTAGTGACAGATTTGGAATTGCTGAAAGGTAAGGTAGAGCCAAGACTACAACAGTGGAATTGTCTTGATAAAACGGTAGATGTGACTGCGTTCCGTAACCACCATATGCCATTCCTTCCATTTTTAGACAGTGAAACGAACTTAGTATTCTGTGGCAATGTACGGGAATTAACAGCAGGTATGAGCATTGGCTACAGAAGTGATATGATATTCCTTCCATTTTTCTAAAGTGAAAAGAACTTGGTATTTTGTAGTGACGTACAGGAACTAATGGCAGCTATGAACATTGACTACAAACGTGATCAGTGGAGGTTGTTCGTCGGCTCGTCCAAAGTAAGTCTCAAGTGTGTGCTACTGCTTAATGACTATGTGGTAGCATCGATTTTGATTGGGTATGCACCTTAAATGAAAGAAACATACGATAATATGAAACAATTGTTACTGCAACTGAACTATGACAAGTTTAAATGGCAGATTTCCAGGGATCTGAAAGTCATAGGCATATTACTTGGTCTACAACTCTGCTACACCAAATTCTGTTGCTTCCTGTGCCTCTGGGATATCAACGCCAAAGCACTTTATTATAAAAAGGAAGGTTGGCCTAAACGTCAGTCACTTGAACCGAGATCTCACCATGTATGTACGAAGCGCTTATAGAATTCAAGAACATAATTCTCCCTGCTCTTCATATAAAATTGGACCTAATGAAAAACATTGTTGAGATCATGGACAAAACTGGGGAAGCTTTTCTCTACTTGCGCGAGAAATTTACACGTCTTAGTGAGGTGAAAACAAAAGAGTGGATTTTCGTGGGTCAGGTCCCCAGATACGCAAGCGGTACAGAAATGAGCATTTCAAAACCATCGTGACAGGTGTTGAAAACTTAATTTGGGATGCCTTTGTTCAACCGTCAACAAACTTTCTAGGAAATAACAGGGCATAAAATAATAAGGATTTCGTGGCAAATCTTCTGCACTGCTGCAGCAGACTGGGGAGCAAAATGTCCTGAAAGTCACATTTCCTATATTCTCTCTTGGACTTCTTTCCTGACAACTGAGGTGCTCTAACCGACGAGCAGGGAGAACGTTTCTACCGGTAAATGTCAATGTCGGACATGGAAATGAGATACCAGGGAAAGTGGAGTCAATCACTGTTAGCCGATTACTGCGACACACTAAACAGGAATCAACAGCGGGGAACAGTGAACGCGAGGTAAAGCGGTTACGCCTTCAGCAACATTCCCCCAAAGGGATAACAACAAGATAAATACATGCATGAACTTGCGCAGGCAGTAAACCGAATTATCATAACTTCAAAACCAGAGCTAATCTTGCATTTCCACTAACATTTTCGTTAACAGCACACCGAAAACTTGAAGATTAGCTGTTTTCATGCCAGTTACAGAAACAAAGTAAAATTTTGTTGGTTAGTATAATCTGTCACATGACTTTACCGGCCAGGGTGGCCGAGCGGTTCTAGGCGCTACAGTCTGGAACCGCGCGACCGCTACGCTCACAGGTTCGAATCCTGCATCGGGCATGGATGTGTGTGATGTCCTTAGGTTAGTTAGGTTTAAGTAGTTCTAAGTTCTAGGGGACTGATGACCTCAGATGTTAAGTCCCATAGTGCTCAGAGCCATTTGAACCATTTTTGTCACATGACTTTGACAATGTGCTGCCTGCCTTTAAAAATAAACACTCGGAGGACGCTGACGTCGCTGGAAACGTAAGATACTCGTGGGCTAACTTTTATTGACCGAGAGGAATAAAAAATTCATGCCTTCCCACAGCGCTAAAGGATTAGGCCGTAGCAATGAAACAGATGTTGCCAAATATAAGGGCTCATTCCGTATTTTCGATTAGCCAGAGAGGCCAAAATTCTAGGTGACTAATAAAAATGTGATGAATCATTACTAAGGATCATTCGATGTGACATATGCTATAAAGTACTGATCAATTGAAAAGTATCGAGCAAAGAAGTATCTACTTAACTTTATTTGTTAATTTTTTCTGTTTTGTAAAGCAAAAGCAAGGGTACCGCATTCACTTCCACTAGCTCGATTTCGTCCATTTCGCGGCAGTAATGTGGGCCGTGTAACCATTCCTTCCTGGAAATGCATTGCTGCAAACATGCCGGGCAACAGTGGTCGCCAATGTTGCCGAACATATATCTGCAATTCGTGTAGCCGACAATTTAGCCACGACACATTGCCGATATACACTGACACAAAAAGACCCCAACATCAAAATAAAATAAATATAGAGTAATGAAATTTCATGAATTCATTTGTCCAGATAAAATATTTATTTAATTAACATTGCAAGATCACAGATTAATATAAGGTCGAGATACGCCATTACAAATGTGAAATGCTGGTACATTAATAACCGGTGTAGCCGCCAGAATGTTGAATGTAGGTACGCAAACGTGCATGCACTGTGTTGTATAGGTGCCGGATGTCAGTTTACGGAGTGGAGTTCCATGCCTGTTGCATTTGGTCGGTTACTACACTGACGTTTAATGCTGGTCGTGGATGACGCTGGAGTTGTAGTCCGATGATGTCCCATATGTGCTCAATTGGAGACAGATCTGGGATCGAGCAGGCCAAGGCAACATGTCGACACTATGTAGAGGATGTTGGATTACAACAGCGGTACGCATCCCTGAAACACTGTTTACGAATGACAGCAGAACTGGTTCAAATGGTTCAAATGGCTCTGAGCGCTATGGGACTTAACATCTATGGTCATCAGTCGCCTAGAACTTAGAACTACTTAAACCTAACTAACCTAAGGACAGCACACAACACCCAGCCATCACGAGGCAGAGAAAATCCCTGACCCCGCCGGGAATCGAACCCGGGAACCCGGGCGTGGGAAGCGAGACCGCTACCGCACGACCACGAGCTGCGGACGCAGCAGAACTGGTCGAATCACCAGACAGACGTACAAATTTGCAGTCAGGATGCGTGGGATGACCATGAGAGTGCTCCTGCTGTCATAAGAAATCGCACTCTAGACCATAACTCCAGGTATAGGTGCCATGTGTGTAACTCGCAGACAGGTTGATTGCAAGCGCTCAACTGGCCTACTCCTAACCAGCATACGGCCATCACTGGTACTGAGGCAGAACCAGCTTTCATCGGAAAACACAACAGACCTCCATCCTGCCCTCCAGTAAGCTCTCGCTTGACACCTCTGTGGTGGTTTGGGGCCAATGGAATGCACACTACAGGGCATCTGGCTCGGAGCTGTCCTTGAAGTGATCGATTTGTAACAGTTCGTTGTCTCACTGAGCTGCTCGAATTGCAGTTGTAGATGAAATACGATGCGCCAGAGTAATACTCCATCACGTTGGTGTTCCCTCGTGGTAGTGCCACGTGACCATCCGGATTCCGGTCTTCTTGCGACTGTACATTCTCGAGACCACCGTTGCCAGCAGTCGTGTACAGTGGCTACATTCTTGCCAAGCCTTTCTTCTACAGTATCGCAGAAGGAACATCCAGCTTCTCGTAGCCCTATTACACGATCTCGTCCAAGCTCAGTGAGGTGTTGATAACGACATCTTTGTCGCCTTAATGGCATTCTTGACCAACATCAACTCACCACGTCCAATCTGAAAGGTAACAGACTCTGACGGCCGTTACATCGAGTATTTAAAGCAAACCTGATCTGCATCCTCGTAGTGGCGCTACTAGCACCACTCTTACGCGACTGGCGCGAAATATGAAAAATGTTCAAATGTGTGTGAAATCTTATGGGACTTAACTGCTAAGGTCATCAGTCCCTAAGCCTACACCTAAAGTACCCTAAGGACAAACACACACACCCAGGACTCGAACCTCCGCCAGGACCAGCCGCACAGTACATGACTGCAGCGCCCTAGACCGCTCGGCTAATGCCGCGCGGCGCGAAATATGAATAGACGTCATCTTTCTGATGTAGAAACATGCCTATCAACTTCCGTTTATGTCGCACAACTCCTTTTTGGTGTTGTGATTTTTTCCATCAGTGTGTATTGTCAGGAACATGCAATCTTTTCGATTTATTACTTTCAATTTAATTGTTAGTATTGCTGTAAAAATGTTACTGCAGTACATAATGTTACTACATCGTAAAACGTTAAATGTGGAAGTAAGGGACCCCAAAAAAATTTTCATAATAAAAGAATTTCGTGTTATATGATATGAGCAAGAAAAATAAAAAAAGTACTTCTCGATCTCATGAAATGTACGGTACGTTGTGGCGCGAAACGGAAATCACAGTGAAGATCCGATGAAGCTTTGCACAAATGTGTTGGGCAGTGTCTCTAGTATGCCCGTCGATCGCATGACGTCGCCCTCTTCAGTTCTGAGCGCACATTGAGAGTGTAAAAATGCTTAGAACAATACTATCTGCCGCCAAATGCGAGGGCCTGGTATGACATTTCGCCTGAAGTCATGCAGCCCACATAACATAACTGTCATACGTTTCCTTTTGCATGACAATTCTCGGCCGCACTCTGAAGAAGATGCTCCTGCAGCGTTTTCGATGGGAAGTGTTTGATCACGCACAGTAGAGACCGTAACTGACTCTGAGTTTCATCTCGGCTCACAGGAACCGCTAACTATGGAAACAACGTTCTGGTACAGGTAAGGAGCTGTAGACCAGCGTAGAGAATTGGCAGGAAGTACAGGCGGCTGACTTCTATGACGGGGGTATTGGAAAGTTGGTACAACGCTACGACAAATGTCTTAATCGGAGCGGCGACTATGTAGAGATAAAGGTGTAGCTTACAGGGGTTTCCATTTTGCGACCGATCGGACCTTACGTTCCGAATAGGCCTACTACAATAAAATATGCACTGTGCAATGAGAATTTAATACAGTATACTGCTGTTTTTTGGGATAAAAATCAGTCTTCTTTTCAATATATTATTCAGCATCAAATTTTCTACTGGTTGTTCGATATTGTTCGTTTCATTCATCATAGATTTCGAAAGAAAACGTAAACCAATAAATGTGAGTGATGTCCGTCCTGCAGAAAAGAGGTAAAGTCGTGCGCCCAAGACGGGAAATCTCTTCGTGTTCAACGATTTTTGATTCGGGTTAGAGGAAAACAGTTGCGCAGTATTTTGTCGTGATCGCAGTATTATTTGGTGTTAAGCTTTATTCACTGCACATGATAAGTTTGTGAGGCAAATATAACGAGGAAACCATAATTTCTTTTAAAAATTCTTACTCTTTGATAAAGTCTCAACAGGTCCTGTAAACTGAAATACAACATCAAACATATGCTGCCTCTGTTAATCTCCCTATTTTTTTAAATATTTGTAGTCCTCCATAAGCTTGATACATCTGTGAACCGGATGTTTTAATACTTCCAGGAAATATTCATTTTCATGCCACTGCGAAGGCTCTGTTTTAAGGAAGTTATTTCTTAAATCAAATCTCGTCAAAAATACACTCATTTTATTAGAAAAATCTATTCGATCCAGTAATTAGTAATTTCTGGAATTGATCAGTTCTTACTTAAATCCTTCTATTAATTTCGTAGATGGATCTGCCTTGCGACTCGGTGGGTGCGGTTAGCTCGTCTTGAAAGACGAAACCATCGCCAGCAAGTAGAGTGTTGGGCTAGAAAATAGATAGGAGGATCCTACCAAACACTGCACAACTCTAATATTACTTTCGAAAGCGATGAGAAGAGTGACATCTGACCACGACACTAGCCCAAAACATGAGTGACCTACGGCCCTGCTGAAGCCATCTACTGTATGCCTAGGAAGTGCAATGGTACCCGTCAACCTCCCAATGTCTGTACCTCTATTATCAGACGTTATAAAAATCCTACACACTATCGTCATTTACACTGACAGTTTCTAGTATGATAAAAAAATTAGGTTAAATATATTTCAATTCTTTCAATTTAAATCTGTGTTTCACACTAGAATGTCGTGTTCCCATTTTGGCACAGCTTTGCCACAGGAGACACGACAGCGGTCGAAGACGTCCGTCTTCTGGTCGGCTCTTGATCGTTGTAAGGAGGAGGCTAGTTTTTGATTACGCAAAGACTTCAATTATTTGGAAAAGAACAACCCGGATTTCTTTACGTAATCAGTATGAATTTTATAATTACCTAAGGGACCTTTAACAATGAACAGTAAAAGAAATTGCATTTGCAAATGAAATCATTAATAAATGGGGCAGCTATGAGTTGTATAGAAGACAAGGGGAGGCCTTCTGGCCGTCCGCGGTGGTCTCGCGGTTCTAGGCGCTCAGTCCGGAACCGCGCGACTGCTACGGTCGCAGGTTCGCATCCTGCCTCGGGCATGGATGTGTGTGGTGTCCTTAGGTTAGTTAGGTTTAAGTAGTTCTAAGTTCTAGGGGACTGATGACCATAGATGTTAAGTCCCATAGTGCTCAGAGCCATTTGGAGGTCTTCTGTACATGACCAGGATGCCGCAGTATTCTCTGCTGTAGTAAAGGCTGTTTGACATTTATAAAAATAATATGGCATGGACGTTAAAAAAGTATAAAGGAAAAGAACATACTAAGAAATCTGGTAAACACTAAATATATTCAAACAATTCTCACTAGCAAATTAGGGCTTATTTATAAACAATATAACTTACATAAGTACTTTTCTAACTGTATGGTGCGATCAGATTTCAGCCTGCCCTGTGCTGCCTCCTTGGTTTACGTTTTTGTCACAAATTACAGTAATTACTTTTCTCCTTCGTTAAAGACAATTCTTGCACTGTTCAACACCTTCATAACAATAACTTGCCGATTTACAGTTTCGAGCATAAATTACTTGAATTTTATTAATTAATAATGTTGTCTGCACGCTGGCAAGACCGCTCACTTTTCTAGCTTAAAGTCGACCTTCTTTTACGTTTTCACATTACAAGCAGAAGTAGTACATTAAAATCTGAAGATCTACAAAAGTTTTTTTTCTTTTTTTTTTTTTACTGTCATCTTTTATTTAGATCGAAGTGGAACGTCAGTTCAGCTTCTGCTAAAATGTTTCTTTGTCTGCGCAATCGATGTATTAGCGTCCGCGCTAGATGCGCATCTTTGCAGTTGCGTAAATTATATAAAACAAATGTCTTTCAAAGAATAGGTCTCATCTCATAGGTTGATCATTTAATATACATATAGGTGAATGCCTTTCCAAGGGTACTCACAGCTTTCATACTACGGAAATCCCAATAATATTACATCGCTTCCCGCGTGAGGAGTAATGATTCTGAAAGATCGTTACGACTCACGCGCAGTCGTAATATTATTGGATTCACGTACTTAGTGAATGAAGTACTTAAGGATCTCTCCTTGTAGGGAGCAGAACAAACATAACATAAGGCATATACAATTACATACGTTTCACACTAAGTCGTCAAAGCTACTCACAGTTGCTTGATCATTAACAAACTTGGTTGTGGCATGATGCCATCGTAAGTGTTCAAGGATTTACCAAAGGTTCCTTTTTTTTTTTTAGTGTTCTCAAGAATTACTCTCATTCAATCAATTGAAACATTGAAATACTAACATAGATACAAGTACAAATCAAAGACACATACAGATTCATATATACGTAAATATTGACAAGAAGAAAAAAATTCTATTACAGCATTGGTGCATTTCCGCCAATTTTGAACAGAACATAAAACTTTTATCAGTCTTTCTCGTAGTGACGTCACTCTTCACTTTGTAGTTGGGAGTATTTGACATGAACTCGGGTGATTTTCACAGGGGAATTCTTTCATCACATTTCACTTTTCACTGCACTAAAACTGGGGATCACCTTTTCACATTTTGGTGGAAAACACTGGGAATTTCACTATGTGAAGGGGAAAGTGATATTTCTTGACTCGACGATCCATTGGGTCATGTCGGGAAATAGGAAAGTTGATGACTGGTTCAATGACGAATGAGTCAGTTTGGTGGCTGTCTTAATCTCATTCCAATTCATGTTACAGTACATGAAAATACAGAAAAAAATCTGTATTAGGACTTGCTCATTAACTAGCATCTTAATCTAAGGGAATATAGAGTAAGAATTTAAGACAATAAAAATTACTACATAGACTATGTACATATACCTTATATATTATTCATGTTTTGTGTCTAGGTTTTATATTCTTTCGTTAGCAAATATTACCAAAACACGTTTCGTCTTGTACAGGTCTTTCTTAAGCAATGTATTTAGCAATATTGCCGTAGCAATTTTCATAGTTAAGGAAAAGTCATCAATAGTGTCCTTTTCATGTAGATGTAGTAAAATCGTGCGTAGTTTATAAACGTTTTATTATTTTTATGTCCATTTTATCTCAAATCTGGAGCACGCTCGCGCCCGTTTGGAGAGGAATGCTTATTGTTGAGTACGGGCCGGCGAGCAGTCATTGAATGTTGCCACAGTGCTTCAGTCACGTGGTAACGAACTGGCGGTTTAACAGCGTTGGCAGTCCGCGTCCTGCACGAGGCAGATAGTTCAGTGCCTACCAACCTTTTTTTTTTTAAAAAAAAAAGAAAACTTGTGCATTTTGATGAATCGTGGGTACTGGAGCAGCTCGTCAAGGCGACATGGTCAACCTGGACGGTAAATTGACTGCACCAGCGACGAAGAACAGTCATCGATGAAAATGACTACTGTCACCTATTGCAGTGAGGACAATAGCTTGTCTATCCTTTGACTGATAGTCACTGTATCGTCGTTGCAACGTGAGAATACTTGTAATGCTACTTCACACGCGGAACATCACACGTGTCCATAAGTTTATTACAGTTTGGATTCACGTAAGAGATAACTAGTTTTTCGTGTCCATACATGTGTCAAATTACGATTTTACATACGTGTCCATCATTTTGTCACTGAGTCACACGCAGCAATCCATACGTGTCCATATAGGTGTCTCTATACCACAGAGTAGCACAGGTAAAGCTAAAATTACTTATCATAAAAGGATCATTTACAAAATATACATAGTTTTTCTTTTTATTACTGCCCAAGACCTAACGAGAAAACGTGTTTGCTATTCTGAATGGTGCTTCTGAAGCACATTAGATTTTATATGTAATTTAAATCTGATTCTTTTCCTTTTCTTATTGTTCTATAACAGCCTTTACTTTTTAGTTTCTTTGTTCATTTACTCGGTTACATCAATAATCAGTAAAATATACCCTCTTTGGCGTGCCGAACAGTTCACGTTCAAAACTTCATCTAACAGAAATCGGGAAAATTATTCCTATTTCCTAGGATGCTTTTGCTCACAGCAAATCAGATTTACATCACGTTTCGATAAGTAACTGCAGATACGCATTAACCAACGAGCCACGATCGTCAATACACACAATATACACACGTCAAGTCTTTTGAACCAATTTCCAAATTTCTTCCCCTACCGGGTAGGGTAGAAAGGTAAGAATGCTAAATAAGAAAACTACAATAGGATAGTGCAAGGAAATGAAAGATACGAAGATAGATAATAGGCGAAATAATCAGTTGAGCCAATTCATTCTTCGGCTCCACCGTTTTTAGTGTCATCCACGTGGCATAACTTGACTTCAGTATTAAAATGTCGCACCAATCCGCTTCCAAAGCATCTTCAAATACAACTCAAAATTACGGCATGCGGACATAGCAGAAGAATATAAGCAGATTATCTCAGTCCTCAACTAGGTATCTTAGTATCGAAGGTTTCTGCATGATACTCATGACATAGGAATAGTCTCTCTAAATTTCTCCAATACAGGACCTAATTATCATTATAAATGCATATTTCTTAACTGGTTGACTCATAGTAATAAATAAATTAAAGTTGCTCTCCAGTTGCGAGTACCATTATTCATTTCTTCGTACATTAACTATATGTTGCTGCTTATACTCGGTGTAATCTACAGATTAAAATGTATCAGTTCTGTATCATACATGGTTCTAGCGACTTAAAATATCAATCCTTTGAAATCTTAACTAAGGTTATTACTTCACATATACTGACATTCGGGTCTGAACGAGGGATTTAAAGAAAACCTTTACTACTTGGTAAAAAGGAGATTTGCCATAACTTAAAACTAAAGCAGCAGGTGGCACTTTGGCACATCCCTTACTCAATTCAACGACTGCAGTCTTCTATTGCTCAAGAAACTTAAAACTACCTTAAAACTAAAGCAAATCTTATTTTCCAAATACGTAGAGTACCTTCTTCAATCACTTCATATCTTTCAAGCTCCATCATTACTTTGTGTCCACCTCACTCAAATGATTACGTCACCTGCAGAATACACGTCCATGCTGTCGACTCACATACTTTCTAAACAGATCACACTCTTGTTTCAAGTTGCAGCTTAACATAATAAATGATATTTTTTTGTGTTTTTCATGGTACTTCTTTAGGTCTACATGGTGGTAAAGTCTTTTTATTCGTCCACTAACAGGCACGTAGCAACCAATATGTGGCTTCCTGACTATAACAAACGGTCCTTCGTATAGGTGTTGCCACTTACGATTTTTACGTAAGATGAGAGATGGTTTGAAGTGTGTCCTCAGAAAAATACGCTCGTTCAAGCGGAAGATGGCGACAACTTCACCTGCCAATAGCTACTTCGAAGGTCGATGGAGATTAGAAATTTGATACCATAAAACCTTTGCAGTTGCTCCTCCAATGTTTCCGGTCGGGTACACACAGGAACAATAATTTTGTTGATGTTCCTAGCGTCTATAACAAGCCTGACACTTCCGTCCCGTTTAAATAATGGGCTCGAATATGGAGAATCAGAGGGCTCAATTATTTTCCAGTTTAACATTTTGCGGGTTTCCTGTCGTACTGCTTCCTTGCGGGATTGCGGAACTGCGTGGGTGGTTTTACAGTAGGTGCTGTGGGGCTTAACCTTCATGTCGAATACATAGTTGGCTATGATTCCTGGTTTCTTAGAAAACACATTGATAAATTGTGTCAACAGGTCGTATAGTTCCTTTCTTTGTCGGTCACCTAATCCGTCAGATTCATTAGCCTTCGTCAGTAATTCTTCATATGTCGGTAATAAGTCAAAGTCTTCGTCCGCATCTCTACATCTATATTTACATCTACATTTATACTCCGCAAGCCACCCAACGGTGTGTGGCGGAGGGCACTTTACGTGCCACTGTCATTACCTCCATTTTCTGTTCCAGTCGCGTATGGTACGCGGGAAGAACGACTGTCTGAAAGCCTCCGTGCGCGCTCGAATCTCTCTAATTTTACATTCGTGATCTCCTCGGGAGGTATAAGTAGGGGGAAGCAATATATTCGATACCTCATCCACAAACGCACCCTCTCGAAACCTGGCGAGCAAGCTACACCGCGATGCAGAGCGCCTCTCTTGCAGAGTCTGCCACTTGAGTTTGCTAAACATCTCCGTAACGCTATCACGGTTACCAAAAAACCCTGTGACGAAACGCGCCGCTCTTCTTTGGATCTTCTCTATCTCCTCCGTCAACCCGATCTGGTACGGATCCCACACTGATGAGCAATACTCAAGTATAGGTCGAACGAGTGTTTTGTAAGCCACCTCCTTTGTTGATGGACTACATTTTCTAAGGACTCTCCCAATTAATGTCAACCTGGTACCCGCCTTACCAACAACTAATTTTATATGGTCATTCCACTTCTCCTGACTCGTCTAAATAATTGAAATATTGTTGTCGAGATGTGAGCTTGCGGAGCTTTACTTTATGTTCTTGGCTGGACAACTTAACTTTGGTCCTCATAAGGCGAATCACTACACTCTTATCACTGCATCTGAGAGTACATGTACCTTCATACAAATCTATGATAACACGATTCTTACGTAGAAACTCCATTCCTAGGAGGCAAGGTACGGACAGATTTTTAACAACTAGAAAAGTACATGGTACTGTGTCTGATGCAAATCTCACTGGTACATGAATTTGTAGCGTCACCTTTTCAACTAGAGAGCCTACAGCTCCGGATACGGTACACCCTTGTACTGGCAATGACAGAACTTTTGCTACAGAACACACTTTCTTATATACACATAAAGACAAAACATTGATATTGGCACCAGTATCTATTATAGCGGCAAGTGGTACATCATGAATATGAATCATACTGGATGCCTGAACCTGGTTTTCCCATAAATCCTCACCATTCAAAACGTCATTCTCCTTCAGCAAGTCATCTCGTAAGTCACAGTCATTGTCATATCGTATAAGGTTGATTTGCCCTCTAATGAAATCGCCCCCAACATGTTCCGCAGCTTCCCCAAGGAGGCAAGAAAAGGAAGCTGCTTTTAGTTTTCCGCATGTTCATTAGATTGAATTTCGCTCACAATTACTTTTGAAGTACGGGGCGGTACGCTCGGTACGAAGTTTGCTTGCGTAATCCACCTAAGTTGCGAGCTACTTGCCGGAATTTCAGCCGAGATGGTGGTGTGTGTTGGCTTGTTTTCTTGGGCATAATAGATGCGAGAATTTTGAGGTTCATGATTTTGAACTTGATTGTTAGCAAAAGGTGGAGGACTATTCCTAAAGTTTGGAGCATACCGTTGTTTGTATTGCTTGGAAGGATATGGAGCATTTCTCCCTTGAGAACAGTGCTGGAATCTAGGCTGGATACCATACTGCTGTTGACTGTTGGTGTTAATCCAACGTCCTTTTCCATTGAAATTATCATTACGTTGGCGATCGTTATTGTAGTGATAGCGATCATTGTAATTAACTGGTGAATTACCGTATTGCTGTTGTGTTGTCTGGTATATGGGGTGGTACCTGTTTTGATCCTGGAATTTATGGTTCTGCTTCCCGTTACGGCGATAGTAGTTGTTATTATCACACGGAACGTCGTGTCCTTTACTGTTGTTGGGTTGGTATGACATACCTGAGTCTGCGCCTACGCCGTGCGGCTGTGTAGTGTGCGGGCCAAGATTACAATTACTCCGCGCACTAGCACGCACGTCTTCTTGAATCATGTCAAGGTTGTCAAGTACTGACAGAAAAGCCTCCGTGTCGTCGTCACTGACATTTACTAACTTCTCCCTGATTGATACCGGTAGCTTTGACTTAAGGATCATAATTACGTCCTTCATGGAAATGGGCGTGTCCCAATATTGTATTTTTCGCAGGTATTTCTCAAAGTACCTACGGAGACCAGCACTTCTCGTATTAAACGGTTCAGCATTACATACTTCCTTTCTAAGGCGTTGTTGTGTGCCTGAACTCCAGAATTTGTTCAGAAATTGCTTTTCGAAGTCAGCGTAATTATTACATCTGTCAATTACTTCTGTTCCCCAGACAGAACCCTCTCCTTGAATGTAACCTTCTATAATGCGCATACGTTGCTTGAGATCCCAGCTCTCAGGAAAAAAAACCATTAAATGACTTCAGAAAAACCATTGGGTGGATGTTGCGTTTCTCTGGCAGAAAAGGTTGGAATACGCGGTGCTTGAGAACGCTATCTTCTTTCATGAGCTCGACGAGAGTTACTTGATCATTCTGGTTGCGTACTAACGGATTCTTACTGCTATGACCATGTACAAGTGGAGAGAATTTTACACGAGACACGGGATTATTATTGTATTCATGTTCTGAAGAAAGCAAGTGTGAATACTCACTTCTATTGTCATTAGGAAAATCATTGACTTGTTGTTTCAACTGCTCCATTTCCTCAGTGAGGTGTCGTTTCCACTCGGGAAGATCTCGGTGAAAAACTCTACGGATCTCTCCTAATTCACTGAGAAGCGCATCTCCTGATGTACCTGGAGCAGCTAAAACTCCAACTGTGGCTGAATTAACGGCTTCTTTTAAGTCGTGTTGAACCTTGTTTTCTATGTACTGTTCCTTAGTCTCGACCCATTCTACAAATTCTTTTCCTATCGTGGAACGTACGTTTGCTGCAGCATCATTCAGCCTCTTTTCAATGTTAATTTCGGATAGCGCCTGTGTCAGGTCACTGACCTGGCCTTGCAGGGTGATGACATTGTCCGCAAGCTTGTTTACTTTAGCTCCGACCTCAACGGACTTTTTTGGAACTTCCGTTGTAACTGCCTGGCAAATTCGAATTTGTACTTTGATGTCTTTGTGCGCGTTACCTACTGTGCTCTCACATGCATCTATCTTCTGCAGAATACCTTCTATCCTTTCATTAACTTTAGTACTTAATTCCGAGATATATTCCACCGTGACTGTCCTTATTCTTGCCTCTAAGTTGGCATCAATATTATCTAACCTATTTTTAATTGTACCAATCATGGTATTTAGGTCAAACCATTTTCGCTCTGTCTCCCGTTCCTTTTCCCTTTTTTTTTTGTTCCCTTTCTTGTCTATCTCGTTGTTTTTGTAATTTATAAGCTTCCCTTTCCCGTTTCTCCTGTTCTCTATCACGTTGTTCTTGTAATTTATAAGCTTCCCTTTCCAGTTTCTCCTGTTCTCTTTCTTGAAAAAAAATTCTCATCATTTCAACCATCGAATTTTCTCCCGCTTGGTGTGACGATGATTGCTGTGACGATACGTCACGCACACTACCATCGTCCGCCGTTCTCTCCATTCGCGAATCGGGTCTGCCTGTTCCCGTTCGCGAACGTAGTGGGTATGACTTGACAACTGTGTCATCACCGTCATCCACACTGTTTGTCGGCTTTCCTTTGTCATCTGCCATGTTTATTTTCAAGGTTGTGACGTAACTGCTCAAAGAAATATTTCGCGGCACGCCGATCGTCAACTCTCAGATGAGCGCGCTGATAGACAAACGTCTCACCGCGGTAGGTGACAATTGCAGAGCTATACCGGGTAGAAGACAAGATGGCACCTAACTTTGAAAATTAGTGACAAACACCTACTAGACACTTAATCCTGCTATTATGGCATCCATCTTGTGTTCTTAACCGTAGCAACAATGAAGATGCTAATAATGCTAACAAATAAACTTTCCATGAAGAGATGATCGGAAATGAATTCTAACTACGTAAATAAGCAACTCTACAAGGAAATAACAGCGATAGGATAAAATGAAGCAGTAAGGAAAGAAATTCCGGAAATCAGTTTTCTTTTTCTGCTGTTATTTTTCGAAATTTTTTTTAATACTTCCACGGTTTCGTTCAGTACTTCCTTTACGGCTTCCCGATGTCCACCGGATGATGTCATGAAACAGTAACAGAACAGATTAAAAAATTTTTATCAGGTCCCTGTTCGGGCGCCACATCTAGTATGATAAGAAAATTAGGTTAAATATATTTCAATTCTTTCAATTTAAATCTGTGTTTCATACTAGAATGTCGTGTTGACGTGTTCCCAGTTTGGCACAGCTTTGCCACGGGAGACACGACAGCGGTCGAAGACGTCCATCTTCTGGTCGGCTCCTGCTCGTTGTCAGAAGGAGGCTAGTTTGTTATTACGCAAAGACTTCTATTATTTGGAAAAGAACAACCCGAATTTCTTTACGTAATCAGTATGAATTTTATAATTACCTAAGGGACCTTTAACAATGAACAGTAAAAAAAATTGCATTTGCAAATGAAATCATTAATAAATGAGGCAGCTATGAGTTGTATAGAAGACAAGGGGCGGCCTTCTGTACACGACCAGGATGCCGCAGTATTCTCTGCTGTAGTAAAGGCTGTTTGACATTTATAAAAATAATATGGCATGGACGTTAAAAAAGTATAAAGGAAAAGAACATACTAAGAAATCTGGTAAACACTAAATATATTCAAACAGTTCTCACTAGCAAATTAGGGCTTATTTATAAACAATATAACTTACATAAGTACTTTTCTAACTGGTCACTTACCAAATAGTATCAAAAGTCTGACAGATAACCAACAAGTATTTAAGAAGAAATTAAAAGAATTTCTGAATGACAACTCCTTCTACTCCATAGACGAATTTTTAGATATAAATTAAGAAAATAAAGAAAAACAAAAAACACAAAAAATAAAGTTGTTATATTAACTTAACTATGTTGTTAAATTAACCTAACTATGTCATGTATTGGAAAATTCGACTCGTTCCAGATCATTACGAAATATCGTATTCATGATCCATGGAACTAGTATTAATCTAATCTAATCTAATCTAATCTGTATGGTGCGATCAGATTTCAGCCTGCCCTGTGCTGCCTCCTTGGTTTACGTTTTTGTCACAAATTACAGTCATTACTTTTCTCCTTCGTTAAAGACAATTCTTGCACTGTTCAACACCTTCATAACAATAACTTGCCGATTTACAGTTTCGAACATAAATTACTTGAATTTTATTAATTAATATTGTTGTCTGCATGCTGGCAAGACCGCTCACTTTTCTAGCTTAAAGTCGACCTTCTTTTACGTTTTCACATTACAAGCAGAAGTAGTACATTAAAATCTGAAGATCTACAAAAGTTTTTTTTCTTTTTTTTTTTTTACTGTCATCTTTTATTTAGATCGAAGCGGGACGTCAGTTCAGCTTCTTTTAAAATGTTTCTTTGTCTGCGCAATCGATGTATTAGCGTCCGCGCTAGATGCTCATCTTTACAGTTACGTAAATTATATAAAACAAATGTCTTTCAAAGGATAGGTATCATCTCATAGGTTGATCATTTAATATTCAGATAGGTGAATGCCTTTCCAAGGGTACTCACAGCTTTCATATTACGGAAATCCCAATAATATTAAAAGTTCGAAATCTGTGGACAGGGTGCTATATATTTTTACACCTCCCGCCAGTCATGAGCAACATTTGTTGCTAGGAAAGTTTAGTGTTTTTATGGCCGCTGGTGACCGTCAACCAAAACCTACATTTTGCTAAACAAACCTCCCTCGACCGCGTCTGAATTTGTAGTGACTCAATGAGCAGTCTCCAGGCTATTGATAGATGTTACTCTTGTCGCATTGTGATCTCTGCTGTTCATGAGTGTCACACTGACCTCCTTCGCTCTGCCGATTGCATGTGCTGATTTGTAGCTGCAAATAACACCACTCCTCGCTCGCAAATGGAACATCTGGTGCGTTACTGGCGCTTCTAATAAACTCTGCACTATCTACTACTGCTGCATGACACTCCTCCTCCTGTTTCCCCCGGAAATTTTCCACCACGCAATGTCACCTCTGCAACGGTCATACTAGACTAACAGAGTTCTACTTTATGTAAGAACCAACTGCATATATTGGTTATGGAGTATTACAGACAGTAACTCGTATCCTGGTGGAATGGACCCGCCTTCTGGCTCTCTGTGCTAAGTGTGTCTACCGGACTGTTTTCCTCTGGTATAATTTAATATTGACGGAAGACTCACGGCAGTTGAAGTGATTGTCATTTTCTCCGTGAAAATGTGTTTTATTCTCAAATACAAAGTTTTGAACTACTTTCGGAGTGCGGCCAAGGTCGTTGGTGTTGAGGCATCTCGCGCAGCATGCGAGGTCTGGAGATCCTCGATGTCACGTCGTTTGCCAGTTGCGTTGGTCATCCCTCTTCTACTCTGATTTAAATGTTAAAATGTGGTTAACCCTTTCTTCCCTGGCTCACTCTTATATGTTTTAGGGATTGCACCCGGATGAATAGTGGGCGTTGTTCCCTATTTTAACAGTCTGGCTGTAACGTATTAGGGGTGCGAAGACTGTGGGATCGACGGGTCCTGTCGCGTGCACGGACCAGGGGGCACTCACCTGGCCCACTCACCTACTACCTGATTATTTCTCTCACCTTGTTTTACTGTTTTCAGTTCAGTTCACCTCCATTGCTTTTTCACGTTTCTCACGTTTATTATTGCGAATGTCGCGGTTTGGCAACACTCTTTACTCAATAACTGCCATCGCTATTAGTGGGATTTGCTGGATGTCGGATGAGAGTGAGTTCCTCCAGCCACAGATGAGCCCTGGAAGACCTCTCGTCTGCTCTGAGGTACACACCCGCCCGAACCGTATACTTCCACTTCTTTTTAATTTTTTTCCCAGCTCTGGCTTCAATATTAGTTTCAGTGGCTTCACTTTATACCTTCATAATTCGATCATAACTTCAGATGAAACATCTCATAATCGAGGAACTGATCTCGTCGCCGTTTAGTCCATTAACCTCCAACTAATCAAAATCCTGCACACGTCATTGAAGAGCACCGAACGGCATTTATCAAATTTCACAATGATGCTGGAAGGGGGAGAGGGGGGGAGATGTATTGTTCTTTGTAGTGGACGTCTAGACGCCAAAGCGATCGTATGGAAAGTGTTGCTTACTGTGTAGAACCTCCCAGTTCTGTTGCATTCTCTTCAGGGTACCTACGACACATAACGTGTTAGGACGCAGTCTTCAGCTTGTGTTTTTGACAGCGAACGACCACTAGGAGTCACAACTTTATTGTTCTGTTCATTACCATAGTGATCGAATGTTTAAATGACACCACTATGATGTACACCAACTTAGTGTGTAATTTCCAGTACTGATAACATTTCCTAGCGGAAGGAGTGATAGCGAGCAGGATCTCAGTTCGAAACAAGTCTTCTAGGCATCTTGGCAGCCTGAACACTAGCAGCGTTGACCTGCTCAAAACTGAGGACACAGCACACTCTGCTGAACTGCACACAGAATATAAGCTTCATTTTACCTCCATTACGCATGTGGCTCTCTGTAGCGATACTCTGTTGCCCCAAAGATACAGAGAAGGGAGATTTATGATCAAAATGCAAGTCATGAGGGTAGTGCAAAACTGGACACATGAATTCGTAGACCAGCTCTAACCAACTGAACCAGAGGGTCATGCATACACTATCTGATCAAAAGCATCCAGTTGACATTAATTGTGGCGTCTGTCTCCCCTTCGCCTCTATGATGGTTCAACTTTGCTGGGGGGGGGGGGGGGGTGGAGGGACACTTTCAGTGAGACCTAGGAATGTCTTTGGAGGAACGGCAGCCCATTCTTGCTCAAGAACCGAAACCAGAGAAGGTAGTGATGTTGAACGCTAGTGTCTGGACCGAAATCGACATACTGAACCATCCCGGAGGTTTTACATCAGGTCCAGGTCTGGACTCTGGGCAGGCCAGTCCATTTCAGGAGCCTGCTTTTTCATCTTTTATGTTTACCTTTTTCGCACATGGGCGCTGGATCAGTATGGTTGTTAAACGGATTTGGCACGGATAATTTAAGGGGTGGCCGGATGCCCTTCCTGTCGCCACCCCATTACCCCCATCCCCCTTCCTTGGGGGAAGAAATACGTGTATCCCAAATGTTTGAGAGCAGTTTTGTTCATGTGAAAGTGAGCGATAGTTTTACAAATATTTGCGAATGGTGTAACTGCGGCAGGACTTGGGTACCAGCCTGGTATCACTTAGTGGGATGTGGGGAATCGCCTAAAAACCTTATCCGGGCTGGCTAGCATACTCACCCTCGTCGTCAATCCGGCGGGTGGATTTCATCTGATGCCGGCAACCTCCCAATCCCAAAATAGGCTCTTTAACAAGCACGGCTATCGGGGCGGCAAGCCCATTTGAGGAATGTTACTAATGGTCTTTTAGGATGGGTGCATTGTCATCCTAATACAAACAATCATCGTCTCCAAACTATAACAGTACATTATGCTGTAAAATATGTTCATATAATTCCGCATTTAGCGTTTTCTTAAGTGCAATAAAGGACATAAAGACTAACCACCAAAAATAGCCCCATACCATAACACTACCTCCTCTGTACTTCACAGCTGCCACTCCGCACGATGGCAGCTGACGTTCTCCAGGCATTCGCCAAACCCAAACTCTTCCATCCCATTGCTATAGGGTATAGCGTGCTTCATCGCTCCAAATCAATCGGTTTCAGTTATCCACTATCAATGTCGTCGCTCCTTACATCACCTCAAGAGTCACTTCCCACTGACCACAGAAACGGGTGGTTGATCAGAAGTCGCTCTACCATTGTACTCCATTTTTTTAAACTCCCTACGTAGAGTCATTGTGGTACCTGGAGTGGTGGTAGCACTTTGGAACTCAAGAGTGACTCCTTCCGCTGATTTCATGCGAATTTTTAGAACCATACTCTGCAATGCTCGACGATTCCTGTCAGTAAGTGTGTGAGGTCTCTCTGATCTTCGCTTAGCTGTGGCTGCTCCTTAGCTTTTCCACTACACAGTCACATCTTCAACAATCGACTTCGACAGCTTCAGAAGGATTTAAATGCCCCTGATGGACCTGTTACTCAAATGACATCCGATGACTTCTCCACAATGATCTCACCTGATCGACCTATTCTGCTATTACTGCTTTCTACCGACAACATAATATTCATCACCTCCTTTTATACTGGCGTGTCTGCTCTCGTCACACCTAATAGTCAGTTTCAGATACTTTTGATCACATAGTGCACATCGATTTTAAATTTTTACCTATCGCTGCTCGGATGAGCCAAACACTATGTTCTCTGCCTTGAACATAGCTGAATGGGAAAACCTCTCTAGCTACCGTACGGGAAATCCACTGACATAACCGAGTTTGACAAAGGACAGAGTATTATCATTTGGTGCCTGGGAAACTGTATCACAGAAACGGCGAGGCTGGTCGGGTGTTCGTGTGCTACTGTGGTGAGCATCTATAGAAAGTGGTTGATAGAATGTGATACCAGAAGTAGGCGACGAGGTGTTAGATGTTCACGACTCATTATAGAACATGTAGGTCGGAGGCCTGAGCACTCTATAAAGCAGTATAAGCGACGATCGATGGTAGATCTAAAAATGGCTCTGAGCACTATGGGACTTAACATCTATGGTCATCAGTCCCCTAGAACTTAGAACTACCTAAACCTAACTAACCTAAGGACATCACACAACACCCAGTCATCACGATGCAGAGAAAATCCCTGACCCCGCCGGGAATCGAACCCGGGAACCCGGGCGTGGGAAGCGAGAACGCTACCGCACGACCAGTTTTTTTCTGATTATTTATCAAAATTTAGGCAGTGGTGGGGATCGAACCCGGGACCGAAGATGTTTTGATTATGAATAATAGATGCTACCCATATTTTTTTAAGGAAGGTGTAACCTCCCCCTCACTTACCGACCTTAATGACAGTGAAAATTTAAACCGCGTGTACCTAATGGAAATTTGGGAAAAGCAATCGTCACCGAAGTTAATCTATCGGTAAAGAGGGAGGAAAGGGTTACATCTAAATGAAAGGAAAAATGCAAATGAAACTGGTGGAAATTAATTTTGAAAAGGGGTAAAGTTAATAAAGAAGGTAAATGTGCAGCCGTTACGTTAACAATTAAGTAGCGGTAATTAGGTATTTGAGATTTGGGGGAAATCACGGTCGCCAGTCCTAAGGACAATTACTATAGTAACTGAAAAAGAAAGGTTATTACACATATAATTAGCACTAGAAGCGTGGCAACTGAAGGTTGACACGTGTAGTGTGAAAACTGAAAGTTTGTCAGAAGTAATAAATTTCGCTACACCCTGACTTAATTTAGCAAAAGAATTAATAAAACCGGAAAATCGAAAGTTAATTTAGTGACTGAAGTTAATAGTGAGCTTTCTTTCTGAAGCACATCGAAATTCAGTAACATACAGTTAGTCTTGGACTACCTCAACAATCATTTCAAAAGCTACTTGAATCTACGCAATTTAGAAATAAGAGATTTAACTTTAATCTTGAATTAAATGATTGTGAACAATTAACAATAGTAAAATGTAGTACGTACCAAGCTGAGCTGCAGTCACAGGTAAGCTAAAATACGGTAACAAAGCTCGCACTCTTAATTCGTGCTTGTGTAATCTGAATATTGTAGCCAGCTCTGAGACTTTAACTGAACTTTGAAATTAAAGCAGCGAAATAGAATATTACTTTAATGCTGGCGTTTGAATTTCAATGACACTCGGGTTCATTCCGGAAAAGGAAGGGACTCTGCTTGGTAATGCAATTGGGACAATGAGTAACAATCGTTCATGCTAAGTTGCTGTAATTATAGTTACGAAAATGGAACAAGATTAAAAGCTGAGGTCTGCCATACAGCTCTAAAACTTTACGTGCGTCCAGTCTTCCTTGTCGGTTGATTGAAGGTTTGAAGCCGTCGGTCGAGGAGGTGGCGACAGTCACTCATTGTCGGCCGTCGCTGTTGCAGAAGCTGGATGTTGGCGCGCCTTCTTCTCGACACGGTCACCAGGCGAAACGGGCTCTTGATGTGCGCCAGCTAATGCTTCCCGTCCGCGACACCATGTCAGAAACTATCATCGCGAGTCGAGCGCAATTACATGCTGCCAAACCCCGAAAGCGCGGCAACTCGCGGGAGCGTCACACAACACCTGCTCCACTCGCTACTCCCGCCAGACTCTTTCTGCTCCGCCCGCGCTCCACGCGGCAGAGTTAACACTACCAAAGATCCTACACACTTTGATTCTTCACACGACCCATCGATGTAATCGTTCGATAGCAGTTTTCCCTAGGCAAGACCCAGCGTAAAAATACAAATACTATTTACGAAACAAACCAATTATACATCGACATAAATGCATAAATATATATATATCCAAACAGTAAAGCAATTACAATATATAAAGAGACAGAAATGTCATATCTTGAGGTAACAAAACAAGGAAAAAAATAATAGTACAATAGATGGAAATAGGAGGATATGCATTTCCGGCGTTACACGTGCCCCACATTGTCTGAGGATGTTCGTGTAACGTAAACAGACTCAGAAAATGTCCCAAAAAAGAAACAGCGGAAATGCATATGCTCAAAACATCAAAAAAAATTTAGCATTCGTCTAATTAACCATAAACCAATTTGTAGACAATAATAATTGAGTGGAGAAACTCCTAATCTTATTCCACTCTGTCATCTTGAACAAAATAAAACAGGTTGACAACATATTAAAATTCATAGAAAACATAGAAAATGGTTTAGCTATTCTAAAATTGTCAAAATTCCCAACAGTATCAAGAAATGGAATACTATTTACAAAATTAATCAGAGTACATGGTCATAAAAACAGGTAGATCAAAATACGCAAATTAATAATTAATTACATAGAATACACCTTTTTACATAACCCTTTCATAATTAATATTCTCGTCATGGTAGTCCATTAAACGCTAAACAAGAAAATAACACACATCAGATCAAAAAAAACATAAATATTGACAGTAGAATTCTTTCAGCTGTCCAGGAAGAAAAACAATTCCGCCTTCCGTACTCGCAAGTACAAAGAATGCCGACAGCGGCCCAAGAGCCAACAGCGGCACAAGAGCCGACAGCGGCTCGCCTCGCCAGTATTGTTGCGCCCGCGTGTGCGGCACGCTTGATCTCACTCGCCCTTGTGACGGCGTTTCCAGAACGTCCGCTTCACTGAATTCTTTAGGAAAAACTCACTCCCGAGTAATCTCAAGGAGTCCCTTAATACTATCACAGTGGATAACTCAACACTGTCCATCATCACACGCATGTACTAGCCTGAAACTTAAAACAGCGTCTAAGTACATCGGCAATGACTAGTAAATCACATATTTATGAAATCTTACAGCTATTTACAAAATCATATTTACATTCCTTAATCTACTGTGACTCAGCTGAAAACTTAAACTAGCAGCTTGGATTTTTCAGTTGATTAGATCATGATTAAATTGATTAAAATTAAATTGATTAATCAAAATTAATTACTTATTAATTACAACTTCTTTAATGACCTCTAGGTCAGGCAAAAGCATCGCCACATGGCACATCCTTAAATCTTACACTCTATATCTACATACTGTACAAATTACCCTATCTGTGGTACTAATCAATCCTTGGTTGGTACAATTTCAGGTCTACAATAGCTTTCCAGAGCTTGGATACTCTAAGCAATAAGCATTTGTGTGAGGTATACCAATGACTTTATATGGTCCATTATAAACAAACTTAAATTTAGAGATTTCATTGTCTATCTCGCTCGATTTCTCATGAGCTTTTACAAGTACTAAGTCTCCGATTGCAAACTTAGCAAAACGCACTTTAGCGTCATTACGACGTATGCGAGCATCGGCTTTTAGCTTCATTACTTCTCGCAAACGATCGTTTTTCACACCAATACTAATGTCAATCCGTGGAGGGAATTTGATTATCTCTTCCAATTCACTTTCTACACTTTTGTCAATGCCGAACTTCCTCACACTACGGCAGTTCAAACTCATTCCTACGTCAATGTCATCCGGCCAGTTAACAATGTGTATAGGCTGGTATTGCCTATGCACACCGTCTCCTGCCTCGTCAAAACTAACTATCATTGTTTTATCTAGTGACATACATGTCAAAGTTTTGCTTTCGCAATTAATCACTGCACGGTACTTTAATAGCCAATCTAACCCGATGATTACTTCCGTAGTTAAGTCTGGCACGACGACAAACTCTTGTTCAAATCGTGCCCCACATATCTCGAAGTTGACAAAAATCTGTTTTGTGACCGGTTTACTGGCCTTCCCAGCAGCACCGATAATTTTCACTCCTGTTACTGGCATAACTACGATGCCAGGTCTGTCTTTCAGTAACTCAAATATTTTCCCAGATACAGCACTCAATTCTGCACCGGTGTCAATCAACACGTTTAGTTGTAGGTCGTGCATATTAACAGACACTACTATCTGTCTACACTTGTCCTCGACTGTTTCTTTATTTTCCCGCAGTAAATCCTCGTCTATATCCAGGTCATTCCAGAAAAAACCATCCGGCTTTGATCCTAAATCCGGTTTATCTGGCGGCTTTTTCAGCCTCTGTTCACATACAGTTTTAATTTCAACACGTCTGTCCTGAGGCTTAGTCTGTAGCTTCGCCTCCAATACCGAAACCTTTTCCTGTAACTCGTCAACTAGTGAGTGTTGCTTTGCTATCAATTCACTAATTGTCACCTTCGTTGATTCCACTTTGGTCAGATTGATCTCATCTGCCAATCTACCTGGAGGAATGTGCCCAGTAGCATCTGAAATTACTTCCTCTGGATCTGCGCAACCCACACTGCTATCGTCTGACTGTATAATGTCAGCTCTAACCTCATACACGCTGTAATCTATGTGCTTTTCTACCAACCGTGTCCGGCTATCACTAAAATTTTCGTAATCTTTCTCCTTAATACTCTCGCAATGTTTAAACTGGAGGTTTGCGTCGGATGGGTCGGCTACTTCTACCACTATAACTTTCGGTAAAGTCTGCCGGTTAGGGCCAGAACTTTCCGTTACTACTTCAACATCTAACTCCTGCAGGACGAAACACGACGAATCTTGCTCGTGCTCCCCATTAACATCAACTATTTCTGGTAAAGTCTGCCGGTTAGGGCCAGAACTTTCCATCACTTCACAAATACTATCTTCCTGTGGGACGAGACGCGGCAAATACTGCACGCGCTCCCCATAAACACTTCTCCCATACAGACCCCTATAATCTCTTAGTTCGTCGTATAAGCGACCGAACTGCCTTAACCAGACCTCATCCCTCTCTGCATCCCCTCGCTCAATGACGGACGTTTTATCCGACATCTGATCTTCTCTCAACAATTGCGAATCATTCTTAAACTCAATCTCCAGTTCCGCTGTGGGTATTACAGCTGCCACTTTATGATCGATTTCCGGAACACTACTTAAATTGTTCTCACTGACAGCGAATGTATTTTCTACTGCCGTGTATACAGCTGATCTACTACTTGTGGGCGCACTCTTTTCTCTTAACACTGGCACACTCTCCCGCCGTTGATTATTCCATACGGAATTTTCATAACGACGACACCTGGGTTTTCTCCTGTTATTGGGCCGCCAAAATTTCTCCACGCCCGGTCGGCCCCTTACCGGCGTGGCTAATGGTTTCCCTGTCTCGTCCCAGCAGATACGCTCCCCGGATGCTGCTGAGGCGGCTGATCACACCCTCTGGCGTTATTACTATTCTGCGCAGCCCGTATCACGTTAGTATGATACTGGTTTCTGTCATTCCTGTTATCATTTGCATTGTACCGATTGTTATTACGGCCCGAACCATTATTGTTATTGCTGCGGTATGCATTATTCCCATGGTTATCGTTGTTATGGTTGGGGTGGTACCCGTTGTTGTTACCACGGTCTCTACCACTGTCGCGATTATTGCGCCAATTGTCCTCGTCCTCAACTCTTTCCAGGAAATCACTGATTGTCCTGTAATTGCTTCCTACGTAGCGTTTTGTATCATCTGGAAGCTTCTTGTAGAGTTCCCAGACTATTTCGGATTCCGTGCGGCGATCACGCAAATATTCCAACTTGCGGATCCAGCCCTCACAAAACTCCCTCATCGAACCGCGCGAATTCGCATCGAAAGGCCTCGATACGACAAATTCGCGCCAGACACTTTGCTGTTTTTGCTCTGACCAGTATTCAGCCAGAAACAAATTTTTAAACTCGTCAAAAGTCAGGTTCGTAATGTTGAGGTTTAAGCCCCAACGCTTGGCATCACCAGCCAGCACATCAATAACCGCATTAATTTTTCCCTCATTAGTCCATGATCTGGGTAAAACTCTTTCACAATTTTTAATGAAATCCGTCGCGTGTATACCGCCTTTTTTCAAGGGGTCGAACCGCTCCTCTTTCGTCAACAATTCCGAACTATGTGCACAGATTGGCACATAGCTCTGTTTTTCGTCAAGTTTCTTTTCTAATTCCGACACTCTCATAATTACTTGGCAAGTGGTTGTCGCAAGCGTTTCCACTTCCCTCTTTTTCTCTTCGCAGGTATTAGCCTGCTTCGTCACTTTGGTATCTACTTCGGATACTAAAGCCTTTAAAGTTTCCACCTTCTTTTGATCCTCTTTTTTCACTAATTGAATTTGTCCCGTCACCTTATTCTCGATGATCGGAGCAACTGATTCTCCTACACTTTTCTCGATTCTGCTAATTTCGGAATCAAAACGAGTATTTATGCTCGCAATTTCCGCCTGAACGCCTATCATTTCCTGTTTAAGATTACCGATTTCGGTATTAATTACAACAATATCTTCTTTGATTTTATCAACTTTTGTATTAACAACTCCAACATTGTTGTTAACAACATTAATAGCTTTGTTCTGATTGTCTAGCTTTCGTTCAATCTTTTCAGACTGAGCTTCTTGCTTGGCAGACAGAGCTATAATTTCTGCCGATTGACTCTTGATTTCATTAATCAAAACATTCAATAAATCAGTTAAATTCCCGGAGACTACCGGTTTTACTTCCGTAGCTGGTTCCTCTATACATGTTCCCCCGTATTCATCATCAAGGGGTACAGATTTGATTTTCGCTTCCGATTCCGAAACATTTTCTAAAGTTTGGAATTCCATTTCTGCTCTTTGTTGCGTTTCGGCGGTCGCGTCTTTCATGCTAGCCGCCTGCCCCTGAACAATGGGAACCGCCGTGCGCGTTTCCCACTGTTCGACCGATTGTTCCGTATCCAAGTCTACCAAATTTTGGTAATTGTTGCCTTCACTCATTTTAATAATTTTCAATATAAATGACAAATCTCAAATGTAATTAGGATTACTCCCACTACTTATTCTCGCTGACGTAACGGCCTGTACGTAACCAGTACTTTGTTACGAGATTTGCACAATGCCAAATTCGTGTCCAGAACAACCTCAAAACCGAAGATTGTCCTGTCACCAGGTCGCCACGTGTAACCTCCCCCTCACTTACCGACCTTAATGACAGTGAAAATTTAAACCGCGTGTACCTAATGGAAATTTGGGAAAAGCAATCGTCACCGAAGTTAATCTATCGGTAAAGAGGGAGGAAAGGGTTACATCTAAATGAAAGGAAAAATGCAAATGAAACTGGTGGAAATTAATTTTGAAAAGGGGTAAAGTTAATAAAGAAGGTAAATGTGCAGCCGTTACGTTAACAATTAAGTAGCGGTAATTAGGTATTTGAGATTTGGGGGAAATCACGGTCGCCAGTCCTAAGGACAATTACTATAGTAACTGAAAAAGAAAGGTTATTACACATATAATTAGCACTAGAAGCGTGGCAACTGAAGGTTGACACGTGTAGTGTGAAAACTGAAAGTTTGTCAGAAGTAATAAATTTCGCTACACCCTGACTTAATTTAGCAAAAGAATTAATAAAACCGGAAAATCGAAAGTTAATTTAGTGACTGAAGTTAATAGTGAGCTTTCTTTCTGAAGCACATCGAAATTCAGTAACATACAGTTAGTCTTGGACTACCTCAACAATCATTTCAAAAGCTACTTGAATCTACGCAATTTAGAAATAAGAGATTTAACTTTAATCTTGAATTAAATGATTGTGAACAATTAACAATAGTAAAATGTAGTACGTACCAAGCTGAGCTGCAGTCACAGGTAAGCTAAAATACGGTAACAAAGCTCGCACTCTTAATTCGTGCTTGTGTAATCTGAATATTGTAGCCAGCTCTGAGACTTTAACTGAACTTTGAAATTAAAGCAGCGAAATAGAATATTACTTTAATGCTGGCGTTTGAATTTCAATGACACTCGGGTTCATTCCGGAAAAGGAAGGGACTCTGCTTGGTAATGCAATTGGGACAATGAGTAACAATCGTTCATGCTAAGTTGCTGTAATTATAGTTACGAAAATGGAACAAGATTAAAAGCTGAGGTCTGCCATACAGCTCTAAAACTTTACGTGCGTCCAGTCTTCCTTGTCGGTTGATTGAAGGTTTGAAGCCGTCGGTCGAGGAGGTGGCGACAGTCACTCATTGTCGGCCGTCGCTGTTGCAGAAGCTGGATGTTGGCGCGCCTTCTTCTCGACACGGTCACCAGGCGAAACGGGCTCTTGATGTGCGCCAGCTAATGCTTCCCGTCCGCGACACCATGTCAGAAACTATCATCGCGAGTCGAGCGCAATTACATGCTGCCAAACCCCGAAAGCGCGGCAACTCGCGGGAGCGTCACACAACACCTGCTCCACTCGCTACTCCCGCCAGACTCTTTCTGCTCCGCCCGCGCTCCACGCGGCAGAGTTAACACTACCAAAGATCCTACACACTTTGATTCTTCACACGACCCATCGATGTAATCGTTCGATAGCAGTTTTCCCTAGGCAAGACCCAGCGTAAAAATACAAATACTATTTACGAAACAAACCAATTATACATCGACATAAATGCATAAATATATATATATCCAAACAGTAAAGCAATTACAATATATAAAGAGACAGAAATGTCATATCTTGAGGTAACAAAACAAGGAAAAAAATAATAGTACAATAGATGGAAATAGGAGGATATGCATTTCCGGCGTTACAAAGGGAAAATAAACATTTGCTCCGATTTGTAATGAGAATAGAATGAACATAGTATATATCATTTCTAGGCCGCCGTTGCGGTATATAAGAAATGAAATGTCTTCTTGAGGGTTTTTTTTCCATGTAGTAAACAGAAAATTTTATGGTGCACAAAAGACTATCACTTCATTGTTGAAGGAAAGTTGATCCGCTGCTCTGCGAGAGAAGGGAAATGTTAAGACGACAATGGGAAAGAAAAGAATGCCTTCTGCATTGGTGTGCATCTGAATAGTATCTTAAAATTCCGACAAGAACTAAAGTCCCAGGAAGCAAATAGGATTCATACATACAGGTAACTGGCAACCTCTGCTATCCAAAATATTGTATTTGAAGCATTTAACCGTTAATTATGATTTTCAGCATATTTCCAAATATCCTCCTGTAGTCACAATGTTGGCTTATTTTAAAGTGTTCAATTTCTATGTACGAATAATAGTCTAGGAAAGTAGCATGCCTATGCTGCATAATAAACGATGCTGTGTGGCCCAGGATCCACGTTGCAGCGTTGTTTTTTGCTCGTGGATATCTCAGTTTTTGTGGCTGAATGATCTCTAAATGGTCTACACCACTGGGCGTCGTACGGTCTATCACTGACAATCATTGACGAAGATATGTTGTAATTTCTTCTGCATGTCCGCACGTGAACCTATGAAAAAGCGTGTCGACTCTTCTGCATGCGTCACAGTTGGGCGTTGGATGAAGGCCTATTTTATGTAGCTTTTCATTCGTTGCTACTTTATCGTTGACTGTGAGATACCAGTCGGCTATGACGCGTGATGGTAACATGTCGCTGTGCACATTCCGCCATACTATATTCCAATGTGTATGTGGATGTTTTCTTCGAGACGATTGTCGTGGTTTGTTGTCATGAGAAGGCAGGACGATGTTGTGTCGAATGTAGCTCATTTCCATGTAGTACAGTCGCACATGTCGGTAAGAAAGTGGAATGCCGGCGATATTAACGGGTGGGTCAAAGCTATGAGGCTTCCACCGCTGAATGAGGTTTCTGATGATACTGGTCCTCCGGGTACGAAACTCCTTCCTGATGCGATTTAGGAGCAGGGTGACACATTTTTTGTGTACTTTAATGAGGTTAAGGCCACCTTTGGACGAAGGTAAGGTCCCCTAAAAAGAAACCAACATAACGCTTGTTGTATACTCTTGGCTAGATGGTCGGAGATTGGAAGAATCTGCGCCAAATAATTCATCTTGCTCGTAATGGCGATCTCGATGGTCTTAACTTTCTGTAGTATGTTCAAGTCACGGTCGGAGTGAAGTATCAAAGCAGCACGTAATTTATTAAGCATGTGTGACCAGTTCTTCGTCAGGAATTTGTCTGGTTTGGCCTCAAAGGTAACACCGAGGGTTGTGTGATAATCCTTTACCTTGCACCAGGTAACATGGGATATGTCTCCGATACCGCCACCGATCTGCAAAGCTGTGGTTTTAGTTCTGTTGAGTATTGCTCCTGAAAGAAACGTGAATGTTTGTAGAAGAGTTTCTGCTGACAGAAGTTGTTGCGATGATGACACAGTTACGCAGATATCGTCAGCATACGCAATGCATGGGATAGTGACAGACTCGACGCTAAGTCCGATCCCGCTATGCGCCAAGTTGTTCAGTAGCGGCTCCACTGCATTGGCGTACAAAATCATTGACAGAGGACATCCTTGGCGGATGGATTGCTCAATGGAAACTTCTTTTGTAAAATGGCCATTAATGAGAATCCGTGAAGAGGCGTTTGTAGTAAGTTTGCGAATTAATTCTATGAGATGAGGTCCAAATCCTAGTTTCTTCATGCTTTTAAAGAGGAAATCATGACGTACACGGTCATAAGCATTCTCAAAATCTAGAAAGATTAGAGCGCCCTGTCCTTTGGTTTCAGCATACGAACAGATGATGTCCCTCAAATCGCAGGCAGCTGAGATTGCACTTCGGCCTTGCACTGCACTGTACTGGTAACTGCCTAAAACCTCGTACATAACGGTTTGCATCCTTAGCTTAATCGATCTGGTGATGATTTTGAAATCGGCATTCAGGAGTGTGATGGGTCGCATGTTTTCGACCTTCCTGCTGTTCCCTTTTTTCGGTAAGGGCAGGATGATACCTTCCGTAAATGCCTTGGATATTACTTCCAGGTGCCAGAGTTCATTCGCTATCTCGAGGAGTGTCGGACCGAGGAGGTTCCAGTATTGCTGGTAAAACTCAGCGCTGAGACCATCGGGTCCTGGTGATTTCCCTTTCTTTGCACTGTGGACCGCCAGTCGGATTTCGTCCTCTGTGAAAACAGCTTCCAGCTTTGCATTATCCTGTTGTGACAAGCGACAGCTCAAGGTTCTAAGAAAATCGTCGCACGAGTGTTCATCAACGGGTTGCTTCTTGTAAAGTTGACTATAATAGTCGTAGACGTGCGAGATGATGTCACGTTGCTTCGTGATGGCATTCTCAGCGTCATCAACGACGGCTTCAATCAACATGGCTTTACACCGTTTCGTCGTTCTCAGGATGTGGTACAGAGAGGCCCGTTCTTCGGCGGCAACGTCCTTGGGGTGGGCTCGCACGATGATGCCTTGCATTCGTTGGCGTTGTATCTCCGTCATTTTCGCTTTATATCGTTTGATCTTTACGTCGATATCGCGAGAAGGATTGTTAGTGCGACTATACAGTTCTCTCAAACAGCGATAATAAAATTCAATAGTCTGTTTCTGCCAAAAGCTTTTTTGTCGGGCGTAGCTCATGAGGGTGAGGCGTAATTTAGGCTTAGCACACTGAATCCACCACTGTAGAATGCTAGCGTAACGACGTCGGTGCCGCTGGAGCTGTTGCCACGTTATGTTCACCTCCTCTTCAAGTTGGGCATCCTGCAGAAGGCTGACATTCAATTTCCAGTAGCCTTTCCCGCGGTAAATTTGCTGGCGTTGTAGGTTAAGGTAACACTGATATGCACAATGGTCGGAGATGTTGACAGGAGCTATGTCACAGTTCACAGTGTGTCGCTGGAGGACATCGGACACATAGATCCTATCCAGCCGACTGGCAGAATGACTGGTTACGAAGGTGCACGCTACCCGTTCACCGTGCAGTTGTTCCCATGTATCGTGAAGACGGATGCCATGAATTAAATGTTCAAGTTCGATACATCTGTTCGTGTTAGGAGTTTGGTCTCTGTCGTTAAGCACACAATTGAAGTCACCACCGAGGATGAGATGCGCACGATAAGCGTTAAGAAGAATGGGAACCTCGTTTTTATAAAATTTTGAACGATCTCTCTTATGAGTGCTACCTGATGGGGCGTACACGTTTACAATCTGCACACCATTCACTCGAAGAGAAATGCCACGACCACTGGGCAGCCGCTGCACATCCGTAAAGGGTATACCGTCGCGCAGAAGTATGGCAGTGCCTACAGCATCCTGGAGATTGAAGTTATCAATAAGAACGTAACCGCGCACTTCTAAGACTGTGACTACCTCCTGTATGAGGGCAATTTCAACGCTGGTACCATACAAGAAATCAGTTAGCGAACGGAGTTTCACCGCACATTGAATTCTATTGACGTTAAGTGTGGTAATGTTGTAGGTTTGGCTGTCACTCATGATGGTTCAGAGAACAATGAGCTCTGAGTTTTGGATCGTCCTTCTCGCCGGCTTTGAACCAAACTCGTTGGTAACGTTTGGAGTACGAAACGAAATGTCAAAACCAATAACGGGCCAGGGAGTGGAAGGTCGCAGCGCGATGGTCATGCGCGAGAGCAGCTACTGCTGCATCTCCTCGTCCTGCTGCCACCACGGCTCATTGCTGTCGGGGTGCTTCGCTGTGCGCGCGCCGCCCTGCCCGCCACCGCCGGCTGATCCTGTCAACGTGGTCGCATCCGCCTGACCACCACGCGGGGCTGCGACTGACGTCAACGAGTTCCTGCGGGAGCGCTGCTGCAGCTGTTCGCTACTCTGTTCGCTCTTCCTCTTAGCCGTTACGGTGCTCTGTTCCCTCTCAGCGCTCAGTAGTGCCTTCAGGTGTTTGGTTTGTTCACGAATGAGTTCTTGCGTCGCGGTGTCCTCGCAGCGCACGGAGCAAGAAGATTGAGGTTCAGTCTCGCTGCCGCTTTCTGACACGCGTACTGGTCTCAAATCATTCGACTTTTCCTCTTTGCTACTACTCTCTTTGCTTCTCCTTCGGCGGCCTTTCTTCGTGTCTGCTGCAGTCTCTACCGATAGGGATGGTTCAGGCAAACTGATCTGCACCCGCTCCTGTATCTCACACGGCTTAGTTTCAGAGATGGCTGGCGCATCGTTAGTATCCAGCGGTAACTGCCCCGGTGAGGATGACGGTGCCGAATCGACGTCCGTCCTACCGCCAATGTCTTTGGCACTGCATTCCACCTGAACTGGCATCTCCGCCTCGCTAACATGTTCCGTCTGCCGGGGTGGTGATACAGTCCCCGCGACTACCTCACTCAATAGTGGAACAAGCTTTTCACTACCGTCTGCAGGACGTTCCCGTGGAAGTTGAAATGGACGTCGACGTGTACAGTTCATCCGCAGATGTTCTGTTGAATGGCAGATCGAACAGGTAGGGGGTTGTCCAATGTAAGTTACCTGTGCACGACAGCCGCCAATGGCAACATACGAAGGTACATGCTTTTTTAAGTCTACACGTACACTTCGCACCCCGCTGTTAACTTGGTAGCGATATGCACTCGACCATTTTTCATTTGTATCTGACAAAACAGAGCCGTACAGTGACAGAGAACGTGCAATCAGGTCATTAGGGCACTCAGGTGGCACATTAAATACCCTGAAGGTTCTCACTCCGTATCCCGAAGGCACGATTTGGACATTACTAATACTGCCATCATTATGACGGAATGGTCTCACACCAGCATGCTCCTCAACGAACTTCTCATAAGTGTCACTCGAAATAAATTTGATAAATAACGAGTACTGCACAAAGTCCAACTGGAACGTGTCGGCTATATCTTCAGGTAATTTCAAATCCTCAAAAATCCACTCATGAATTTCAAACGCCGTCGGTCGCAAGGCAGCGCGATCGAAAACACACTGAACGCTGTTCGCTCTGTTAATTGTCGACATCGTACTTACAACCGTTATACAGAAATAAACGTTAACAGCGCTCACACACGCTGCTCAGCTCTCCACCTCAGCGCTGCTCGCGACGTAAACACTGGCCCGCGCTACCGCCCGTCACCGCGCGATGTGCACTGGTAACGAGCTGCGGACAAATGGTAGATCTGATGAGAGAGTTCAATGCTGGTGCGACCACACGTGTTTCGGAGCACACCATTCAGCTAACATAGTTGAACATTGGGCCCTTCAGCAGGCAGCTGCTATGTGTACCCGTGTTGACCAAAATGTTATCGTTAGTTACTGTTACAAAGGGCACGAGATCACCGTGATTAAACGGTGGATTAATGGAAGCGTGTCACGTGGTAGTGTGACTCGCGTTTCTTGTTACATCAGGTCGATACTCGTGTCCGTATACTCCGTCATCCAGGCGAACGGCAGCATGAAACATGCACCAACACCAGGGACACAAGTCGGTGGGGGCAGTATTATGCTATGGAGGATATCTGGGTTTCCATACGACCTGTAGCTGCAATGGAAGGAACCATGACAGCTGCGGACTACTTCAACATTATCGCAGACCACTTGCATCCCTTCATGCTTGGTGTATTCCCCGATAGCGATGGCATCTTACACCTGGGCATCACAACCGTCCTTTACGGTATACACTCCTGGAAATTGAAATAAGAAAACCGTGAATTCATTGTCCCAGGAAGGGGAAACTTTATTGACACATTCCTGGGGTCAGATACATCACATGATCACACTGACAGAACCACAGGCACATAGACACAGGCAACAGAGCATGCACAATGTCGGCACTAGTACAGTGTATATCCACCTTTCGCAGCAATGCAGGCTGCTATTCTCCCATGGAGACGATCGTAGAGATGCTGGATGTAGTCCTGTGGAACGGCTTGCCATGCCATTTCCACCTGGCGCCTCAGTTGGACCAGCGTTCGTGCTGGACGTGCAGACCGCGTGAGACGACGCTTCATCCAGTCCCAAACATGCTCAATGGGGGACAGATCCGGAGATCTTGCTGGCCAGGGTAGTTGACTTACACCTTCTAGAGCACGTTGGGTGGCACGGGATACATGCGGACGTGCATTGTCCTGTTGGAACAGCAAGTTCCCTTGCCGGTCTAGGAATGGTAGAACGATGGGTTCGATGACGGTTTGGATGTACCGTGCACTATTCAGTGTCCCCTCGACGATCACCAGTGGTGTACGGCCAGTGTAGGAGATCGCTCCCCACACCATGATGCCGGGTGTTGGCCCTGTGTGCCTCGGTCGTATGCAGTCCTGATTGTGGCGCTCACCTGCACGGCGCCAAACACGCATACGACCATCATTGGCACCAAGGCAGAAGCGACTCTCATCGCTGAAGACGACACGTCTCCATTCGTCCCTCCATTCACGCCTGTCGCGACACCACTGGAGGCGGGCTGCACGATGTTGGGGCGTGAGCGGAAGACGGCCTAACGGTGTGCGGGACCGTAGCCCAGCTTCATGGAGACGGTTGCGAATGGTCCTCGCCGATACCCCAGGAGCAACAGTGTCCCTAATTTGCTGGGAAGTGGCGGTGCGGTCCCCTACGGCACTGCGTAGGATCCTACGGTCTTGGCGTGCATCCGTGCGTCGCTGCGGTCCGGTCCCAGGTCGACGGGCACGTGCACCTTCCGCTGACCACTGGCGACAACATCGATGTACTGTGGAGACCTCACGCCCCACGTGTTGAGCAATTCGGCGGTACGTCCACCCGGCCTCCCGCCCTCCCACTCCTGGAAATGGAAAAAAGAACACATTGACACCGGTGTGTCAGACCCACCATACTTGCTCCGGACACTGCGAGAGGGCTGTACAAGCAATGATCACACGCACGGCACAGCAGACACACCAGGAACCGCGCTCAAAGTCCGTCAACTGCACATACGGTTCACGTCCACGCTGTCGCGGCATGCTACCAGTGTTAAAGACTGCGATGGAGCTCCGTATGCCACGGCAAACTGGCTGACACTGACGGCGGCGGTGCACAAATGCTGCGCAGCTAGCGCCATTCGACGGCCAACACCGCGGTTCCTGGTGTGTCTGCTGTGCCGTGCGTGTGATCATTGCTTGTACAGCCCTCTCGCAGTGTCCGGAGCAAGTATGGTGGGTCTGACACACCGGTGTCAATGTGTTCTTTTTTCCATTTCCAGGAGTGTATTTCTTCGGTTCCTGGAAGAACACAGACATACTGAAACAAGAAACACACAGTGTTAATGTTCCACAGTATTTTCTTCATTTGCGCGGCTATATTATCCGTAGTTGCTTTGCAATTTTGAGGGTATTTTTGTAGTTACGACGACAGAACGAAAATTGCCTCAAGAAAGGCACAATATCTATTTTAAATTTGATTGCAATCCGGCTTTCGGCTTTCTAGACCATCGTGAGTCAACTGGAGACTGAATACACCGCCCACATAACATCAGAGACAGCATCTATCTACACAAAGATTGTTATTTCCAAATATATGAGCCCATTTTCGACTATATATACACTCTAAGGAAAAAAATAAAATAAAACACACCATGAACGAATTATCCGAATGGGACGAAAATCGCTAGATGTGATGTACAGACAAACAAAAAACTACGATTTCAGAAAAGTTGGATGATTTATTCAAGAGAAAGAGCTTCGCAAACCAAGCAAGTCAATAACACCTTACAGCAAGTCAATAACCCTTACAGCACAGCGGTACGTCGCCGATATTCTAGCCCCGTTTTGTTGCCATTCATGGCAGGCCATCCTGGGCTTACACTTCAGCAATACAATGGCCGCCCACACACTGCGAGGATTGTGCTGCTTGTCTTCTCGCTTGGCAAACCTTAACTTGGCCAGCAAGGTCGCCGGGTCTCTTCCTAGTTGAGAACGTTTGGAGCATTAAGGGCAGGGCCTCCAATCATCTCGGATGTCTGAAGACCTAACGCTGCAATTGGACAGCTCTGTCAATCAATGCCGGCCTGAATGTGGCCGAGCGGTTCTAGACGCTACAGTCTGCAACCGCGCGGCCGCTACGATCGCAGGTTCGAATCCTGCCTCGGGGATGGATGTGTGTGATGTCCTCAGGTTAGTTAGGTTTAAGTAGTTCTAAGTTCTAGGGGACTGATGATCTCAGAAGTTAAGTCCCATAGTGCTCAGAGCCATTTTTTTGTCAATCAATGCCAAGCCGAATAACTGCTTGCACAAGGGCCAGAGGTGGACCAACGCATTACTGACTTGCTCAATTTGTGAAGTTCTTTCTCTTGTATAAATCATCCATTTTTTCTTAAATTATAATGATTTGTTGCGATTGTACATCACATTCACCGATTTCCGTCCCATTCGGATAATTCCTTCAAAGTGTGTTTTCTGCCATAGAGTGTATATCAAAAACGGAAATTGCAGTGCTGAAATTAAATATGGGCACAAAACAAGAAATGCTCTGTAATGATAGATTTAATTTTTGAACTCTGAAGTATAAACCCACTGGCTTACTCTCATATACATATTTTACTAAAGAAGTTATACAGATTATGGTTAAGGTCTCTGAACTACACACTAACTGATAAACTGTAATTAAGTATGATAATAAGAATATTGAAACAGACACAAATAAGGTATAATCATATAAACCTCGCATTACATTCAAAGACCAAAAGTATGGCTATAAGAATATAAACTGAGAACCAGGAAATATACACCAGCTTTCTACACTAGGAATACCCTTGCCCATATTCTGTTCAACAGTAAAGATGAGATTATTAATTTGATTTTATTTACTGACGAGGCTACATTCCCGAACGATGGAAATGTTAATTTGCATAACATGCATTACTGGGCAACTGAAAATCCATGTTGGCTGCGGCTAGTTGCACACCAAAAACCGTGGTCGGTGAATGTATAGTGTGGGATTCTGGAAGACAGAATTATAGGTCCGTATTTCATCGAAGGAAATCTTAATGATAGGAAGTACACCACATTTCTGCAAGAAATATTAGGTCTTTTCTTGGAAGAAATACCTTTAGGAACAAGGAACAGAATGTGGTATCAACACGATGGGTGTCCGGCACATTTTTCGCTGATGCCTAGAAATGAGATGCAGAGACAATTCCCAAATCGTTGGATTGGAGACGTGTCGTGGCCGACTCGTTCGCCAGACTTGACGCCACTGGATTTTTTCTTGTGGGAATTCGTCAGAGGCATTGTTTGTAAAGACGTTCTAACTACACCTGAAGATATGTGACAGAGAATTGTCAGAGCATGTGCTTCCATAAGGGTCGAAGTGATAAGGAATACCACTCAATCCATGATAAGAAGATTGCAGCACTGCACTGATACCAATGGTCATCACTTCGAACACCATCTGTAAATGGACGTTCATGCCACCTTTGTAACCTTCGTTGACCCTCAAAGACCTTACTGTTACATATCATTCGTTTCGTCTCGATAGCCGCTGTCAGAAAACAAGTACCAAACTATAGCATCCCATTTAAAAAAAAACCAAGTTGACCTTCATATCTCTGACGCGACCCCATCTTGCAACAAAAAACCGTCATATGATGGCTCCCGTTGTCCCATGCAACATTTGTCCCACAAACTTTTCAGCTCCTATCATACTTTCGGGGTTATTCTTAGTGACAATAGTTAGTGACTCACACTGTATATTTACAAGAAAGAAAGTAAAAAATAATGATTTAGAACTCAAAACGAATAACTGAGTGTTTCTCCTCACAAACGTAACTACCTAAGGAGCGATGCAGGCAACCAGAGTTCGCTGCCATCTTGAAGGTAAACCGGAGCAAATTATTGGCATATTCCGGAAACCATCTTTTTGAAGCGCAGAAGACGGATCACGACACATTTCTAAATGGTTCAAATGGCTCTGAGCACTATGGGACTCAACTGCTGAGGTCATTAGTCCCCTAGAACTTAGAACTAGTTAAACCTAACTAACCTAAGGACATCACAAACATCCATGCCCGAGGCAGGATTCGAACCTGCGACCGTAGCGGTCTTGCGGTTCCAGACTGCAGCGCCTTTAACCGCACGGCCACTTCGGCCGGCCACATTTCTAACATAAAGACTGTGGGCGTCAGTGTTCCAGTATAAATACTGCACGTCGCAGATTGTTTCACTGAAGTTTCCTTTTGTAGTCAGATTAGATGATAGAATATTAAAAGAGCTGCGCAAATAAAAGTAAAAATTGATATTTACAGGGTCATAAACAATAATAGACAGTTCTTGTACGACTGAAAAAACATTCAAAAGTGGTGCTGTTAATTCACTTATACTACGGTTGTCAATGAACTATGCACGAGATTCATGGTGTAATAGTATACATATCTCACAGTGCCAATTAACTATACAACAGTTGTAGTACTCTTCTTGCGCTACTGGTGCTAGCACTAACTCACTCTCTTAGTCTTATGCCGTGCCCTTGTGATTGTTGAAACCACTGTGTGGACTCGGAAGAACGGTGACCTGACAGAGGCAAACAGGCCGAGTTTACTCTGTCTGGAGCGCCTCCGTCGTATCTTACTCATACAACTAGCGCCCTCTTCCTTGTCGGTCACCCAAAGCCTGCAACGTACCGTGTGCAGCCAGCCATTCCATTTAAAATACATGAACGTTGGCGTCTGCATGTGCAGGTTGTATCACAAGTAAAAGCGTAAACTGACACGGGAAAAATGTAGGATAATAAATTTTCCAGTAAATATTGATCACCAAACGAGCCATTTCTAAGATAATTGCGAATGTATGACTACCAGCCGTCACTGACTTCAGAATCAAATATTTCCCTAGTGGCCTAGTTAATACAAATGATATGTAAAGGTTTTTTTTTAATTACCGCTACCAGACACAACCTTCGTCAACTATTGTATTATTTATTTATTTAACGACATGTTTCGAGGTAAACCTCATCTTCAGGCTAAATGGCATTACAGAAACAACTTTAAAATAAGGCCATACAGACGTTACATAGTCTTTTCGTGAATGATACGGTCATCTTTTTCCTTTTGGTGTGGCAGTCTCGTAGTGATGCGCTGGAGTGCCCCCATTTCCGTGCCTCTCCTGGTCACTGTTCACAAATTGTCACTAACATAGCAGTAACTTGGAAAGACTATCACAAACAGTTCTGTAGTACAGTGGACAAGATGGTGATCGAAAGACAGCTGGTTTCGATTTGACTATCGATTTGTCGGACTATGTGGTGTCAGATGTTTACCTGTCTTCTGCACATCTTGTTATCTTATTACAGATGTAGGTTGACGAAATACATTACAAATTGAGCACCTGTGATGTAAAGTATTTATTTTTCATATTTCCAAGCTATTGCTGGGACTTGAGTCAAACGACTGTGTCACTAACATAGCAGTAAATTGGAAACACAATCACACACAGTTCTGTAGTGCAGTGGACAATATGGCGGTCTAAATACGGCTAGTACCGATTTGACTATAGATTTGTCGATCTACGTTTAAATCTGCCAAAACGATTCAAATCAGCACACGTTCCACTGTAGTGTGAAAATTAATATTGCAAAGTATGAAATTTGTTTTAACAACTAGCAACGAGAGTATCCAGTACTACACTACTGGCCATTAAAATTGCTATACCAAGAAGAAATGCAGATGATAAACGGGTATTCATTGGACAAATATATTATACTAGAACTGACATATGATTACATTTTCACGCAATTTGGGTGCATAGATCCTGAGAAATCAGTACCCAGAACATCCACCTCTGGCCGTAATATCGGCCTTGATACGCCTGGGCATTGAGTCAAACAGAGCTTTGATGGCACGTACAGGTACAGCTGCCCATGCAGCTTCAACTCGATACCACAGTTCATGAAGAGTAGTGACTGGCGTATTGCGACGAGCCAGTTGCTCGGTCAGCATTGACCAGACGTTTTCAATTGGTGAGAGATCTGGAGAATGTGCTGGGGAACATTTTCTGTATCCAGAAAGGCCCGTACAGGACCTGCAACATGCGGTCGTCGCAGGGATCGAATGAAGAGCAGAGCCACGGGTCGTAACACATCTGAAATGTAACGCCCACTGTTCAAAGTGCCGTCAATGCGAACAAGATGTGACCGAGACGTGTTCCCAATGGAACCCACATACCACCACGCCGGGTGATACGCCAGTATGGCGATGACAAATACACGCTTCCAATGTGCGTTCACCGCAATGTCGCCAAAAACGGGTGCGACCATCACAATTCTGTAAACAGAACCTGGATTCATGCGAAAAAATGACGTTCCGCCATTCCTGTACCCAGGTTCGTCGTTGAGTACACCATCGCAGGCGCTCCTGTCTCTGATGCAGCGTCAGGGGCATCCGCAGCCATAGTCTCCGAGCTGATAGTCCATGATGCTGCAAACGCCGTCGAACTGTTCGTGCAGATTGTTGTTGTCTTACAAATGTCTCCGTCTGTTGACTCATGGATCGAGACGTGGCTGCACCATCCGTTACAGCCATGCGTATAAGATGACTGTCATCTTGACTGCTAGTGATACGAGGCCGTTGGGAGCCAGCACGGCGTTCTGTATTACCCTCCTGAACCCACAGATTCCATATTCTGCTAACAGTCATTGGATCTCGACCAACGCGAGCAGCAATGTCGCGATAAGATAAACCGCAATCGCGATAGGCTACAATCCGACCTATATCTAAGTCGGAAACGTGATGGTACGCATTTCTCCCCCTTACACGAGGCATCACTACTGTTTGTGTATGAGAAATCGGTTGGAAACTTTCCTCATGTCAGCACGTTGTAGGTGTCGCCACCGGCGCCAACCTTGTGTGAATGCTCTGAAAAGCTAATCATTTACATATCACAGCATCTTCTTCCTGTCGGTTAAATTTGGCGTCTGTAGCACGTCATCTTCGTGGTGTAGCAGTTTTAATGGTCAGTAGTGTGAATTAACAGTGAAGTGTGCATCAAGACTAAATGGCAAAGACATCTTTTGGTGTAAAACATATGCCACGTTAAAATATTATTTGGTCAAAGAAATCTGAAATATCTTAAGCGTTTAGCTGTGATTCATTTGTTCAGCTGAGGAACAGATATTAACAGCGACACCTTTAAACGTAGAATTACTCCATACAGGACTTTATAACATTATTAAATACCATGTTAAATTCCATTGACAAGAAAACTGGAGTTTATCAAGGTAACTGAAAGGCAGGAAATGTGCAACAGTTCGCAACAAACCCTGGTTCCACAAAGCCAGCAACTGCAGAAGTGGTAACTCTAGCTTAATACGGATGAGGCTAAATAATGGGAATTTTCCAAGCCATCTTTACCGCTTTTGACTTAGTGAGTACTCAAGAGCGAGAGTGGACATGGAACAGTTGCCGACTTCAATCACCTCATATTTTCCCGGTTTCTGTTGAGAATTCAGCAATAAGAGCTAAAGAATAACCTGATAAATGAAAATGCAAGCCTCCCTGTGCCTTGCAGTACTCTATAGAGATCATGAGCAGCTGCCAACTTTGACCTGGTAATGAAGTAAGTTCGTGTGGCATGATTAGCTGGGAACGGACGACGGAAAGTCATCGAGTACAACAGAAGTGATATCTGGCGTTCCCCAAGGAAGTGTGACAGATCCTCTGTTGTTCACGATTTACATAAACGATTTAGGTGACAATCTGAGCAGCCCTCTTAGATTGTTTTGATGATGATGGTATCATTTACCGTCTTGCAAAGACATCAGATAATCAAAACTAATTGCAAAATGATTTAGACAAGATGTCTGTATGGTGTAAAAAGTGGCAACTCACTCTAAACAATGAAAAGTGTGAAGTCATCCATATTGAGTACTAAAAGGAATCCGCTAAATTTCGGTTACAAGATAAATCACACTAATCTAAAGGCTGTAAACTCACCTAATTACAAATTACTTAAATTGGGACGATAACATAGATAATGCGGTCGGTAGGGCAACCACAGCTACGAGTAGTCATTTTGGGTATTATAAACCGCTTCACCTGTGTTTTAGTCCTTTTCCCTGTTTCGTGGCACTAAGAGCTGTATAACAATAAATCCAGAAGGAATAACAACCCCGAGATATACACTGGTATGCTAAATTATTTTAAAATTTTAAAAAAATTTAAGAAATATTAAAAACTTTGACATGAGAATATCAAAATTTTAGTACTCACGTAACTAAAACGTTAGAGAGGAAAAACTCGGAATCTTTTCATTGAACATTCGTTGTCCGTCACGACAAAACACCGCTAGAAGGCAGTATGTCATAGAATAAAACAGCCGGATTTCAATATAGCGGACGGGTCCTAAGCAAAGCACACCATTGTGATCTATCGGTAAGACAAAATAAATAAAAAACTATTAAAGCCTAATTTTGGGCCAGAATGTAAAACCAGGAAGTGGTAGCCACAAAATGGAGAGATGATCTACCTGGACCAAATCCGTCCAATAAATAGCTATTGACGCAAAAACAGAACCTGAAAACCGCACTTACCGCTTCTCCGATCTATACGGAATCGCGAACAGGGGACGCGGCCGCGTGCTCTGTCATACTGACGGCAGGGAAGTAAAAAGCTTTCCAGTGGACGGCTCGCGCATGCGCTAATGATGCGCGGGCTCGACCGAATGATTGGTGGTTTTTTGGGGGATACACGAGTGGTGAATCAGAACAAGACATATTGGGATAAATAGTAGAAAAACTTCTTTTTTGTAAAACAATCTTTAGAATAACAATATGATAGTGACAGTTGACATATTTTTCGTTTAAAACGCCTGACAGGTAGGCTAAAGCTAGGGCGTGAAAAAGGAACATTATATTACGGCAACGAAACGGATCTGCCGGCCGTTTCCATTGAATAAACCTTATAACTTCAAACAACTTTAAAATTCTAAACATTATTGTTCCGTAAATTCTTCACTTTGACAATTAAAAGGATCCAAGACTGTACTGAATTTTGATACTTATTAAGAATAGTTAAAACTACGACAATCGCATAGATAATGTTGTGAGTAAAGCAAACCAAAGACTGCAATTTATTGCCAGATCACTTAGAATATAACAGATCTGCTGCTCATTCTACGCTTATCCGCCCTCTTTTGGAGTACTGCTGTGCGACGTGGTACCGCATCACACAGGATTGACGGAGGACATTGAAAAAGTTCAAAGAAGGGCAGCTCGTTTGTTATTATCGCAAAATAAGGGAGAGAGTGTCATGGATATGACACACGAATAGGGGTTGCAGTCATTAAAACAAGGACATTTTGCTGCGGTAGTAGCTTATCATGAAATCTGAATCATCTACTTTTTCCTCAGAGTGTGAAAATATTTTGTTAGCTCCCACCTATACCCGACGAAATGATCGTCATAGTAAAATAGGACAAATCAGAGCTCACATGTAAAGATTTAAGTGTTCGTTTTTCTCGTACGTTGTTCGAGAGTGGAACGGTAGAGAAGTAGCTTAAAGGTTGTTCGATGAACCCTTTGCCAGGCACATAATTGTAGAGCCGCCTGTTTGTAAGATCTTTCAGTTAGACGCCACTTGTAAGCCGCCACCGGTACTATTTCTTAATTTTTAGCTGATTGTTACATGCTGTAGAATAGCTGGTAGGAAAAATAGTCATCGGACAGTCATAAATACCCAGTTTTGGAGGCCCAACTTACTCCCGAAGTACATGCGCCGATGACCGAAGTTGTGACCGTGGGCCTATAATATTGTAATAATAATATGGAGGTTGTAATATGTGAACACTTTTGTACGACACAGTTAATTTATTCAGCTTCATATTCAAGTACCGCGTCCCTTCTTCTTCTGAGGGCACTCACACTATAGCTACAGTCACTCATCTATCACGAGCTTATATGAGCTTACCATTGATGATTTTTTACTGTGCTGTTGTCGTTTAGTTATGTAATTACTCCCCCGATACCAAATTAGTCCTGAGTTCCAAAATTCTCACTTTCTTCACATACATACGCGTCCTACTCGCGTGATGGCGCGACTTTAATCTTTCCACCAAATACTTCACATTTATGCGAGAAGCGCGAGGGGTCGGTATCTGCTCTGCAGGCATCCTCCGGCTCAACTGATTCACTCATTTGCGCCAAACGACCTCCTGGCTCCAATCTGGCCCTTCTAGATCTAGAGGCCGTCCCCGTCAGCGATGCAGCTGCGCTGTGCCAAAGACGCGTAAGGGTAGTTCCATCTTTCAAATACAGGATCGATATCTTTCCTCTTACACACTTTGTCTACTTGCACGCCATAACCCGCGCCAGCAATACTACCAGGGAAAAGGGATCCACAGATTAACGTGGGAGCCGAATCACGTGTCTTTCCTGGCATATCTTCACATCATTGACAGGTGTCGCTAGCCCAGAGGCAGACTGAAAAGTTCCAGCGTCTGACTGGGATTCGATCCCACGACCTAACAGTCTCAAGTCTCACACTTTATCACTAGGCCACCAAGCCTGACATGACCTAGTGATTAAATATTTCAACATAAATAATTTACATATTTTATGTATGTTCGTAAACAGTACCTGAAAACATGTGTTATGGTCCTGCGCAAGTCTCTTCTATGTATAACTGCTACAGCCTACCTCTGCTTCAACTTGTTTACTCCATTCAAGTCTTGGTTTTCTGTGTTATTTTTTACCCCCACCTCCACTCCACTAAGCACACACACACACACACACACACACACACACACACACACACACACACTAGCCTCCACAAGGCTCTTTTTTCCGTGATTCGTTTCAGTACCACCTCATTAGTTATCCGACTAAGCCCATCTAACTGTCATCATTTCTCTATAACGCCACGTTTTAATAGCAGCTATTTTCTGAACTAATAAGCGCCGACGATTCCCTTCCTTGCAAAACAAAGACGAGTATGTCATTGTCTGTTCGCTTTCATATTCATATCTCCAGCCAAATTTTGTATAAACAAACCTCAGCCAAAGATACAGAGTGAAAATAACGTCGGACGAAGAACCTGATCAAAGCAAAGAGGCAATACATACACAAGTGGCCACCAAAGCCTCAACCATTTTGTAAAGACGAATATTTTCTGACAAACTTTCCAGGGCTTCAATTTATACTCCGTGTTAAAAGATTTGTCTCTTTCGGAAAAGGAATTTTTGCTGTCACTGGTCTCCATTATGTGGCCTCTTCTGTCGTAACGTGAACTCCGTTCACGGACATCATTAGTTATTTTGCTACCCAAATTGTAATTCTTATTTACTGCTTCTGGTGTCTCATTTTTTTAATCTAATTTCCTGAGCTTCACCCGAGTTAATTCCATTACTCCATTATCCTTGATTTACTGCAGTAAATGTTCCTCTTACGTCCTCTTTTCAAGACTGTTTATTCCGTTCAACAGATGTAAGAACTCCTTCGGCGTTTCTGGCAGAATTACAGTTTTATCGACAAAACTTAAAGTTACATAGTAAATAATTAAACAAACATTAATGAGAACAGTGCAAGAAAATAATTATTGTAGTGTTTATAAGACTTATTATGTATTTATAGTATAGGGGGCACTCGAATGTGCACATAGGAGATGGTTGTATGGTCGAGGGACCGAAAACCAATAAAAAACTGATCAATCAGTCTATGGTGTAACTTTCAGATATTACTCTCCCTATGTGTCAGTCACCGCTCTGTTAAAAATTACTTTAGGATTGACAGTTAGGAAGGAATTAGTGTGGTGACACCATAGAGGCACACCAAGTGTTCAGCCAATCCCAAGAGTCCTTGAGCCGTAGCAATCACCCACGCTTGCCAACCCTCCATCCCACGATTGCAACACTAGCCAGTTGTAGTATGCTCTTGTGTGGTGTTCGGTGTGTTTTCGTTCCTGAAGGTTGCAACATTTGTTTGTTTTATGTGTATTGTTTGATGGGATTATGTTATTACTCGGCAAAGCAAACGGTATATCATGTAGCAGTGAGAACTAGCTTGATCACGTGACCAAGTGCAAACACGTTCCAGTTTAAGTAATACGCATTGTTACCAGACAGTGGAAGCTTCCTTTCTTTTCTTTTGCTTTCGCCATAGTTCCGCAGCGATCGCAGGGTCGGCATGGTTACAACGGATTTGGCAACGTTAGTGTTAGGGATGGCCGGATACCCTTCCTGCCGCCATCCCGTACCCCCCAGGACGGAATTAGTTTACCCCAACTGTCTGCGTCTAGCGTAAATCGTGAAATAGTGCGGACGTGTTTCAAATGTCTGCGACGCGGGTAACTGAGGCAGAACGTGGGGACCAGCCCGGTATTCACCTAGCGGTATGTGGAAAACCGCCTAAAAAAAGACATCCAGGCTGGCTGGCACACTGGCCCTCGTTGTTAATCCGCCGGGTGGATTCGATCTGGGGCCAGCTCGCCTACCTGAGTCCAGGAAGCAGCGCGTTAGCGGTCTTTTTTTTTTTTTTTTTTTTTTTTTTTTTTTTTTTTTTTTTTTTTTTTTGAAGATGTCCGAAAAAAAACAGATACGATTGGTGATCTTGCAGCTCTCGAAAAATGAAATTACAATTAAATTCAGACTGTTAGCTGCTTACAGGCTTTGATAAATACCAACGGGCACAGTTGAAAATGCGTGCTCCTACCGAGACTCGAACCCGTGATCTCACGCTTACATGGTATACGCTTTATCCGGCTTTTTTTTTTTTTTTTTTTTTTTTTTTACAATTTTTTATATTTTGTGTAGGTCAGGGGGCAGAGTGGGCAGGGGTCGTACTTGGAGGCCTGGCCACGGTGTCCCCGTCTCCTGACAGGATAAGGGAGAGGCAGCAGGAAGGAAACATTGATATTGTAATTTTTATTTTTTTTTAGTAACAATAATATTTTATTTATTCATTTAATTTTAATGTCCCAAAAGAAAAATCATATATAAAAAAGAAGGGAAATAAATATAGAGCCGAAGTGACATCCTCGTCACTTCACTGGGAGTAAATCCTATCCCTCGAAACAACGTAAGCCTGGGACTCCCCACCGCTTCGGGGGGTTATGAAACATGCTGCCTAGAAAGTTCGCAAAATGCGTTTTATATTTAGAGTGGCGTCTGATGATTTCGTGTTGTTCTAGTAGATAATGCCAATAGTCCATGACCGATTTCAAGGTCCGCGAGAGCACGTAGTGTGATGCGTGTCCTCCAATCCATCGGATTGCCGATGTTTTGTGTGAGGGGAAAAAGACAGGCTCAGGGAAAAATAAAGCGTCCGTCGTGATCGTGGATTCGTCGGTGCGTCGGAGGAGGGCCATGATGCGTTGCGTCAGCCGCCAAACATCCTTTGCCTCACCGCACTGCAGAGAATGTTCGTCGGTGTCCTGCATGCCACATATAAGGCAGAGCGGGGAATCTACCATGCGAATGTCGTACAATCGTTGGCGGTTGACTGTCTTGCGGTTGATTAGTGTATACCATGACGATCGCGCTGCTGTGGTGAGGAGAGGTGTGTGGACAGCTCGCCAAATCTGTCGCCAGTTTCGTGTTGGGTATTTAAGTTCGACAACATTGCTGCCATGATGACGCCGCAAGTATCGATATATCTCACGGGTAGTGGGGATTCTGGTAGAAGGTATCTGTAACGGAACATAACTAAAATCAACAAAAAATCGCGCGACGTGAGAAAACGAGGGCGAGATAGTGCCTACTGCTACCGGTGGTTCAAAGGACGTGGGAAGAAGCACATCCAGGATGGCCGACGTGATGGCGTGTTGCCGCTGGTTCCAAGTTCGTAGCGTCGCTCGCAGGTATAGAGCTAGAGCCTTGTTCCGCACATCCGTGAGGTTAAGTCCTCCAGAGTGGTATGGGAGAGTTAAAGTCTCGTATTTGATCTTAAACAACATTCCTTGGCTGACATAGTATCCAAAGGCCGCCATTAATCTGTCAGCGAGACCATGTGGCATTGGCAGTACCTGTGCCAAGTGCGGCAGTCGCGAGGCCAGGTGAACATTAGTGTAGTCCACCCTTTGGAGCAGGTCGTGCGTTCGGAGTGAATTGTTGCGTATGTGCAGTCGGACGTTCTGGAGGAGACGTCGATAGCTCGCCGCCGCTGATTGCCGTAGCGATCGGGTGAACAAGACACCTAAGCATCGCAAGATGTGCACCGTCGTAAACGGACTTCGCAGAGCGTCCAGCCCTCGACCGATGTGCATGATCTTGGTTTTATTCATGTTGACCCTGCTTCCCGCAGCTACCTCGTACGTAGTAAGAAGGGTAACCACCTGACTTACTTCGTTCTCCGACCGGACGAGTATCATCAAGTCGTCGGCATATGCACGACACGTGAAGGAGCTCGCACGGAGTCGGACGCCTGTTAGAGTCCGTCTAAGAGTCTGCATCAATGGTTCGAGCGCTATTGTAAACAGTATCATCGACAAGGGACATCCTTGCCTAACTGAGCTGCGAACAGGAATCGTTCCTACCTCCCTGCCATTGACTCTCACCGTCGAAGAAGCGCCGCGAAGGAGGCGCATGAGGACGGTAATAAAATCCTGTGGTATCGCCATGCGTCGCATGGTCGAGTCAAGGAAATCATGGTTGATCCTGTCAAAGGCACGATCAAAATCCACCGATACGAACGCCGCTCGCATGCGACAAGCTTCCGTCAGGGAAATTACGTCACGGTATTCGCCGAGGATAGAATGTATGTTGCTCCGAACCCCTAGACAAGCCTGGTCTGGTGGTATTGTTTTGGATATTACAATCTTGAGCCTTGCCGCCAACATTCGCGCAAAGATCTTATAGTCAGTATTGAGCATCGTGAGCGGTCTAAATTGATGGGCGCCGTCACTCGCTGTCGATTTCGGTATTGGTATAAGCAGTCCCGCCATGAACTGCGACGGAACATCCGTGTCAGGGCTCAATAACTCGTTATACATCAATACCAACTGGGACATCATTAAATCCGCAAATGCGCGGTAAAATTCGAGTGTCAACCCGTCTGGCCCAGGGGATTTATGCACCGCACCCTTCGCGAGTGCGCCCCGGATGTCATCTTCCGTTAGGGGTGCCAATAGCACCTCTGCATCCGGACCATCCACCTCCGTTTGCATCTGTCGCAAAATTTCTTCTGCTGTCCGATTGTCCGTCGGCGTCCCAGTGAAAAGGAGGCGGTAATGCTCCAGAAACTCAGCAGCAATGGCCTGTTGTGACGTCAAGGGCCGACCATCGTCATGATGGAGGACTGTGATTAGGGATCGGCGATTACGCGCATGTCCCTTGGACACACGATGCATGCCAATACGTTCTCCATCGACGTTGTCCAAGCACCGAGCACGGATCGAAAGTCCCTCCAGTCGACGTCTCGTGATCGATAAAATGCAGGCCTGAATGCGATGGACTTCCGCTTGACGTTCGGGCGATGGGGCCCTGGAGGACAGGTCGCGGAGCACCATGTAGTAATAGTCAAGTGTATCTCGGAGCCATTTCGCTTTTTCCTTGCCATACGTTATGAGAGCTCTTCGTATCGCCGGTTTTGCACACTGCAGCCACCACGAAAGAACGGTACGGTGCAGCGGCAGACGGCGAGTGCAAGTCTGCCATGTTTCTTCGATCCGCTGGCGACATTCGAGATCCACCAATAAGGAGGAATTAAGTTTCCAGGAACTACGACTCCGCCAGACCCGCTGCCGTGGGAGGGTTAACGTGCATAAATACGCAAGGTGATCCGTAAAAGCTGTGGGCCAACGTTCGGCAGCCAACACGTGATCTCGTAATCCGTCAGAAACATAAATCCGATCCAGCCTGCTCGCCGAGTGGCTAGTAAAATACGTGTAGCCCTCTCGCTGCCCATGGATCTTTTCCCACGTGTCCATAAGGGCCATGTCCCGGCAGATCGTGTTCAATGCGTGGCAGGAGCTGAAATTAGGAGTTTGATCCTTCGGTGTGAGTACACAGTTAAAATCCCCCCCTACCAAGATGTGGTCATACCTCCCATGGAATAGGGGGGCAATCTCCTCCGAGTAGAATCGTGCACGCGCCTGTCGATTGTCAGATCCGGAGGGTGCATAGATGTTGACGATACGAATGCCGTTCACGGTCATAGCCAAACCCCGAGCCGAAGGAAGGTAATCGAGGTCACACATCGGAATCCCTTCCCGGACTAGTATCGCTGTGCCACGTCCTCCATCTGGAGTCGGCGCTAGATAAGTGTGGTATCCATGCACGTCGGGAAAAGCAGCATTGAAGGTTTCCTGCATCAGCAGAATATCAACGTCTGTGGCGTAAATCATGTCCCGGAGAAGTTGCATCTTTGCAAGCGAACGTGCGGTGTTAATGTTCACTGTGCCCACCTTATAGGCTTGGTTCGTTGTCGTTGTCATGCTCGTGTCATGTCATTGAGAACTCCAAGGGCTTTAGTCCACTATTCGTGCTCAGAGGGGTGCCCGCCAACGGGCTGCCCTCCTTCGTTGTCGTTCCGTGGTGTGCATCCTGTACGTGAGTGGTCATCATTTGGGGGTGGCAATTCCTGTAGGTCTTCGACTGGTTCCGCCCAGTTGCAGTGGTCATCCATCCGAGAAACGTCCTCTGATGTATTTCGACGTGGCTGCCGGGACATTGGTGTCCCTGACTCCTTCGTCGGCAGCGCTGGGTCAGTCGGTGTCAATGAAGAGGGACCATCTAAAAGGCAGGTCATCCGGTCACCATCGGACGGAATCCTGTCAGCGTCCTCTGAAGACACGTGTTCTGTGTCAGACAGTTCTTCGGCTAGGATACCTTCCGTGTCCCCTAGGGTAGGGGGGGACGTGTCACCCGAACTATGGCGACGCTTTTTGCGACGCTTCGGCGATCGCTGTTTGCGTGCCCTGCCCTCTGCTGCCTCACTGTGTTCGTCGGTCGTTCGTTGGTCCGTTGCCGGCGCCACCGTCTGGACCTCCACTTCCACGTCTCTTGCTACATGTGAGTTTTCGGAAGGTTCCTCCCTCAACTGTCGTGACATGGGTGCAGGGACATTCTCCGAGTCACCTCCATGCTCCCGTAACTCGGTCTGCTCTTGCATAAACACGTCCTTGTCACGCTCCGAACTTGGCAACACTTCGCGGCGGGCCACCGACACGTACGTCATCGGCAGTTGCGTGGGAACTTCTCGCTGTGACGCTTCTCCACGTGGCAGTTGCACGACGCGGCGTTGTATGCACTCCGAGCGGATATGTCCTTCTCCACCACAACCAGAACAGGTGCGTGGCTGGCCATCGTAGATCACAATAGCTCGACATCCGCCAATGTATAAATAAGACGGGATATGTTTAGTAAGGACGATCCGCACCTGTCGCACGCCGTTTAGCACAGGATAGGTATTAAAACTAGCCCAGCGTTCAGGCGTATGACTAAGTACCGTTCCATATGGTCGCAGCGATTCAGTAACCATCGATTCAGGCACCTCAAACGGCAATTCAAAGATCTGAATGACCCTCACACCCAATCCTGAAGGAGCTACTGTTACATCGCTGATATGGCCATCAGAGTGTCGAAATTTAAATCCTCTTTGAGCAGCGGAGAGAGTTCTTTCACACGCAGCTTCATCGGTCATCTTTACGTACATTGTACTGCTTACAATGGACAGGTGTATTCCAATTATGTCTGCAGCAGGTAAACGAACTTCTTCCCTCAAAAAACGCTCTATTTCGAAAGCTTTGGGTCTGGCAAATTCGTTGTCGAACGTAAATTGGAGCGTAGTCTTTCGAAAATTGTGTGCCATGGCGATCGAGTCAGACAACAACACGCGCGAGTACCGGCGGTGTAAACACTTCCTCGTTCACGCGCGCCCGCGGCCGGGACAGCAGGTCCGTGCCGCGCCACTGCCTAAAGCAGACTCTACTATTAGCAAGATTAAATTAACTGGCGACAGGAAGGAAAAATGCGAACAGTAAAGGTGTCGGACTATAAACTCAGCCCGAATAGGCCTCGGAAGGCCCAACGGTACCGACCGACCACCGTGTCATCCTCCGAATACGCGTCACTGGATGCGAATATGGACGGGTATGTCGTCAGCACACTGTTCTCCCTGCCGTTGTCAGTTTTGTGACCAGAGCTCCTACTTCTCAGTCAGTGCACTCCACTTGCCAATACCGCTCGGCCGAACCGGACGGTCACCCATCCAAGTGCTAACCAAGCGCAACAGCGCTTAACTTCGCTGATTTGATTGGAACTGCTGTTACCACTGCGGCAAGGCCGTTGGCTATCGGACTACGCAAAGCAAATATTAAAGCTTGCCAAGTTGATGGTGAGCAAATTGCTGCAAAGAGGGACGCGATGCTGAGACGAAAACAACTGAAGTAATTATACGCCCCCCCCCCCCACCCTCCCAAAAACAAACACCAGTCAGCACGAGAGAATGGTATTTTTCCTACTAGTGTCATCCCACAAAAGAGACGAAATATCTGAAAACAATAAGGTATTGAGGTTGTACAGTACCTGGGCTCAGAAAAACTCTACAGTATCCATGAATAACAACGTAAATATGTAAATGTTTTAATTAAAATTGTGTCAGCAGTTAAATATTCATATCTGTAAACGAAAACGCCTATTCGCGACAGGCGAGACTCAGTACAGAAAAAAACGCCAAGGACGCTGTGGTAGACTCAAATTTCGACGAGTGGCCGATTGAGACAAGAGAGTGGCTAGTGAAAGGGGCTTAAAATGAAATAAAAGTAGAAAGATACAGCTTCCCCATAACACACTCATGCAAGTTACAGTTTAGTACACAAGTATTTTGGAAGTTTGAACGAGTTAAATGAGATGTGTGACTAAGCGTGTGCGATGTGGCAAGTCTACTCCGTACTACACGTGCGTTCTGCCTAAGTGCGCCGGCACGGTAACTCAGCGTGTGCGATCAGAAGACAGCTGGCACGATAGCTCAGCGTGTTCGGTCAGAGAGTCAGCGGCCATCTGTAATAAAAAAATTGAGTTAATGCATCAACGACGAACTGAAACGGGCGTCTTGCGATGTCCGCCCCGAGCACATACAACGAACAAAATGAGATTTTTTTAAAAAAGTGTCAACATTAAAGTAATTTTGAACAGTGTAGTGTCTGCTACTGAATCTAGCAGCCTGGAGAAGACATTTAAGCGTTATTTTACTAGAGAGGCATTGAAGGTCGGTAGAGGAATATGCTGTGGCCGTTCTATAAGTACTCAACGGTACCTGATCCAGCTTGCGAATCCGATGCGGGACTGAATAGCCTGAGCTGCGAAATAGCTGCATGTGATCTCCATCTCCGGACAGCCGAACACGTGCAGATCTAAAGCAGTCATCAATGTGGAATTTGCTACAGTGATTAAATCGTCTTGATCGTGCTGTGCCTGATGACCATCAAACCTGTGAACGGCAACCGTATTCTGCTATGAAATATTGAAATATGGAACGCAAACAGCGGAGCACTGTCGTCAGATTTCAGACTTTCAAAGTTTTGCCATAAAAGTCATGTTCATTGGCAATAATGTGGGTCAGTCGTGGTTATAACCTCGAACGTTTGAAAACTGGTGTGATGTGCCACACAAATACACTGGTGTGCAAGACTTCAGAACAAAAGTAACTTTCGCATGATGTTTCGCTGCCTAGGAACAAATCTCCATGATACTTGGACAGTACATAGAAAGTACTGCTATAGTATACAACAGAAGGTAAGTGAAAGAAATTCGCAATGAGACGAATAGAAACGACAATTTTACTGAAAGACAATAATTCCATTAAGGGGAGGCTTACTATCTTTTAGTCCAAAAAATCAGTTTTTTTAAAATAGCATTTTTGGATCCATAAAAGTGTTTAGAATCCACCCCTGAAACGGTTTTTCCGAATACGGAACGGAAAGGTTTGTTATTCGCGGTTGAACAAAAAATGCACCTGCCTGAAATCTGCCTTTTTCACGCACCAGTTTTTTTCTGTCGGAGGTCGAGTTATTGTACCGGTGCTTGGGAGGAAACACACAAAATTCAAATAAAAGTTTGCAAGTTAGCCCCCAAGCGCTTGCATTCTGATGCAAAGATTGTTGGGATTGCGACTTTCCTGGAAGTGAGCAGCTTCAACGAAGGGTATTCAGCAATTCTAAAGACCATGACAACGATGGACGTCACCCTGGGACTCCATTCGACGCAGTTTGAAAGGCACCCACATGCCTTGCTCATACTGTGGCATCAAGCAGTCAAGCCTGCAAGATGAGTGGTCTGCCAAGCGAGTGGATTCATTTTTTAATTATCAAGTAACATGAACTCTAGTACTCACAATTAAGTTAAAAGTTATTCTCCTGCTTGGATATTACGTAACGGAAACGCACTTTTGACTATTAGTAATTTACACAACACTGACTGTTCACTACGCACTGGCAATACCACATTTTCTTTCTTATTTAACGGCTTTTATCAACACGTGGCCATCGCACTGATTATGAATGGCGCACATATTATAAATTCTGGATATCATGACAACATACAATTCGAAGGAAAAGGCCACCAATCTTTTTCTTTTCACTATCTTATTTATTCCGATAAATTCTATAACCTAAACACACAAATTCTATAACCTACAAGAATAGCACATGAGAAATTCCGCCCAGTGGGCATGGCTTTACATTGGTGATTCTCTATCTTATGGTCTCGTAATTATTTAATGCTACAGTGCACTTTCTGGATAGGATGGTGGATCTTTTTCTATGTATATCTCACATTTCGACTCTCACAACCATCATCACGAAACTTTCCTCCAGACCGAGCGGTACAAAAGGAACACGCATAACCCACTACCTCTGAAACTACCTTGCTACTCTCCCCTGCAAACCACACATACTTAAATTACATGACATACACCACACTGCAACATGGAATACGACATAAGGAATAGTCACAACATTATAATCACATCACTTTCAGCTTTCCCACTTCAATTAGTATTCATCCCAGTTCCACACGACACTGCCCCACTTCGTAACTTTTCTTTCCTACTACGAACTCTGGACGTTATATGCACGTCTTCCTGTGCAATGCAAGCCAAGTGGCGTTGCTGGATAGACGGCTGACTCACCTTGCTTCTCTCTCAGAGTATTATAGTTTGAATCAAGCGTCACACGGAAACACAACACGCAAAGTAATATTAAGAACATATTCATCACACACGCGAGTCCTCAACTGATACCATGGACGAGTACTTCAAAAATGGCTCTGAGCACTATGGGACTCAACATCTGTGGTCATCAGTCCCCTAGAACTTAGAACTACTTAAACCTAACTAACCTAAGGACATCACACACATCCATGCCCGAGGCAGGATTCGAACCTGCGACCATAGCAGTCGCGCGATTCCGGACAGAGCGCCTAGAACCGCGAGACCACCGCGGCCGGCACGACTACTTCTCTTTATCCTTTGTCTCATACACAGATTGAGACTCACACAGTACTCACCACGTGGAAGTACTCGTCTCTAATTTCAAGTCCTGCACACGCCATTTCTTAAATATTTCCAACTTACAGTACACACGCTAGTAATTCAGCTTAACTTAAGCACTCGGAAGTATTTCAGCTTATTGCTACACGTGGTTTCATTGTGACCGTTGGTCACTTCCGAAGATTACTACGATCCCATTAATATTACCTGCCTGACATTTAATTCTCCCCACAAAAGTTCCTGAAATAGATAAATTATAATTCTAAAGTACTCTTGAGTATTTCACATGCATACCATGTCTCCACTCTTTTGTCCTTACGGAGCACGCCTAAGACAGGTCTTACCAACACTAGATCCAGCGGCAGAGTGCTGAAACATGGCCGTTCTTCAGGTCATCTCGCACCTCTGTCGAAGTGAGAGAGGACCACGCTACCGTATTGGTCAGCCACATTTCAGGCGCTCAAAGCTCTGGTAAGTTTCATCTCTTTGGTTCCACCAAAGGTGGCCAAAGGATCGTCTCAAAAATGGTCATATATTAACATTCAATATCTGCGGTTAGCAGACGACCATACATTCATTCATTTCACAGATCTCACCAAACTGGATGTAGTGATTTACTTTGTGGGAGTGCACCTGTGATCAATTAAACAAATAAACTGGCATCCTTTCCCACACTGGTATCCGTCTTCGCTGTATTAATTGAAATTGAGTTATTTTTACAAAAAATATGTTGTACTGACAAGAATAACGAAGAATGTTGTACCTATTTTCAATGTCGGGCGGTACTGTACCCTTTCACCACCGGCTACCCATGCAGAAAAAAATGGCACGGCACTATCCTTGCAATGCGAGGGTAGTTCCGACCATTTTTTTAAGAAAACTGTATTAGAACAAACGTAGCAAGTCATCAAAATAACCAGGAGGAGACATTATCCCCTGATCACCTCAAATAAACGACCAAATGCTGTTACTTTACCAAATTATTGACACAGCTGTTGTATTATTGTACTCTCCACAATCCAGAGTAACGTACACGTACAAATTTACAACAATCCAAATGACAAATAAAACATTACATCATACAAATAAAAAATAATGGTGAGATAAAAATTTGCTTAGTTACTGGGATCTCCGTTATTTTTAGGAGTAATCCAAACTTCAATAATCCTAAAACAAATAAAAAAATACTAATTGTACTCATAAAATTTTAAATAGCTCACCGTCCAAACACAGATCAAGTAATCTGACATTCATAAACTGCGTTGTAATAATCTTTACACGGCAATGTCTAAATACAAAACAAAATCAACAAAAGAAAAAAAGCTGCGTACACTAGTTCCATGTATAATGTCAGGCTCCATACCATTACTCTAAAATATACATCAAACCTACAGAGAAATAAAACTGAAAAGAAAAACAATGATATATACCGCAAGTTACATATTGGTTACGTAATATAGTTCATCTAAGACATCATGTCATACCTCATTAACTATATTCACTTAAGCAATTGTCACCACTACTCGACTGTGAGTTTAACCTTATCCTTGTCCACCAATACAAGTACCTGCTGCTGAGCTGGTCAGTCCATCAACTTCGATCAATACACGAAGTAAATAGTTAGCAATAAGTGCTTGAACCCACCAGTAGCTCTCGTATCTTACTCTACTGCTCATTTCTCACATTTAGACGACAAGAACTTGCATTTCGACTAGCCTTCGTTACACTTTAATGTGAAATATCACCACTGTGATAATGAAAATAAGTGGCTTCAGTCAACACACCAGCAAGATCATTACTGTCCACGACATCAAAATGCATCAGTTAATTCTGATATTTGTTGTGCAACGCAAACTCTTGTCCCCTGTGACAACCTTACTGACCAATGCAACAAGAGCTGTTTCGTTAGTATTCCGCCACTGGCTAATAATTAAAGCATCATTGTACCAAATATTCTAATAAACATGTTACGTGAACTTGATAACCCAGAACAACAACAAAAAAAATCTATTCTAAACACAAATGTTAATGAAATACAATTACACTTGCTGTCCCTTCAGGAATGAAACATATAAAAAAATTACACAATTACAAGTACAAATACATTATTCCCTATCTTGCGAGTCACACGGAATCATTTCATTCTGTGATTTTCTTGGGGTCAAAAAGTTGCTGATAGTTTTCCTAGAAACACTGTCTCGGTGTCAAAGCTCTCCCATGGTTACCCGGACGAAAGTCTTTAAATCACTCAAATCAGCATTTTGAACACGCACTGAACAGTAAAGTGTATCTCACATTAAACACAAATGTCATAGTCACTCTCAGAGTACCATCCACACGAATCTGGTCGTCCAGAAATGGCCTTACAACTACTATTACCCACGGTTCTGTCCTTTCAGTTCATGGTGTAATAAAAAGTCGTAAGATCCAACAAACAGCACTTATTCCTGCACCAATTGAAGAAATGTCTCCTACTACAAATGCAAATGTCAATGTCCCAGTAGAGTTTCTTGCATTCATACAATAATTAGTCACCAAACGACAACTGTCCTCTTTAAGTATACCAAGCGCCCCACATGCAATTCACAAAGCATACTTAACAAGTCACTGCCAAAAGTTTATGGATCCCACCGTTCAGTGGTCAAGACAAAACAAAACAATCGTCCTGTCTGCTAAAGACAAAAATCTTTTCCACCACTCACAACGTGGAAACACCAGTCCTTCACTTTCCACCGTATGGAGACATACGAGCAGTCATCTTGTTTCGGCTCCACAGTCCAGTACTAGTTAATAGATGCTGGTAAAAAATGCCCGCCGGACTGACTGTGCCGCGCGTCGTTCATTCTGCCGTCGCGCCGCCGCCGCGCGAGCCGTTTAGCAGAAAAAAACCACCCGCTGTTGCCTCGCGGGATGCCGTCTCCAGTCGTAACGGTGGTGCAACTTATGAATGGCAGCCAGTGATACGTGCGTGTCGCCCCAGGCCGTTGCCTACTGTAGTGGGCGCGTGGAGTGTACCCCGTCCGACAGTGGAGTGGGGAGCGCAGCGGCTCTGTCGTCTCTCCCATGGCGACGTCTGCTTGGCCTCCCGCTTTCCTATGCGGTACGGGGGCGCGTTCTGCGTAGCACCTCAGCGCTACGACACCCAATCAGTCAGACCCTTCCGGGCATCTCGCAACATTACAGACAAAAGGATACTCTTACAGTATTTAAATACTCATTGATTACATGTACGATGTATTAGAAACATTGGTAATAAAAGAATCTTTGTTCTAAAAATCATAAAATCATACACCCCAGTTTTCTACACATACAACATCAACATTTATCTCTTTTCTATATACAGCCCACACTTGTGCTATTGATTGTACCTGTCGTCCCCCATACAAAACATGAAAGAATCAAAGAGAAAAAAAGGAATAAGAAACAAAATATACAGCTCATAATTACAATATCAAATAGTAGACTACTCTAACATCCTATCACAGTGAAAATATTAGAAACTGTTGATTCTAAAACTACAATATACAATGAACTTTTGTGCTTGTGACAGACTGAAATTAATACACCTTGAAAGTGTTCTAACAAAAAAAAATAAAAAATAATCTACACAGCTCACAATTACCTACCACATGTTGTTAAATAGTAAACTACTTTAACATCCTAACACAATAAACATTTTAGAAACTGATGACTGTAAATCTACAACATACAATGCACCTTTGTGGTTGTGACAGACTGAAATTAGTATCTCTTTATATATTTTACCTTTTTATTATATATAACAACATTTCTAGGACATGCATGTACCATCCACATGATGTCAGATCCTAACCTGCCATCGAGGTTCATCCAAATCAAACAATAAAGCACAATAATGTTTTAGTTATGGATCGGTAGCATCCCCTTTACAGGAGTGTGCGCATTGATCACACTACTCTACGACTCTCGCTCACCAGACATCACATTTTCCTTCTCATTCAATCCATTAATACACTAACAGAATAGGTCTAGAAGTCAGCTAACCTTAACACCACCACATTCACGACGACATACCATACCTTCGCTCCTTTATACTCAACCACATAACACATGAAGCTGTTTCAGAGATAGCATTCCAGTCTCCGAATTCGTCCTTTCACTCTGGCACCTCTCTGCATCGGCTTACCTCTGCATTCACTTTACCGATTATTCATCCTGCTAAATATCAACTTAGAATTGCGACATTTCATCTAAGAACAAAAAATACACAAATTATTCATCCTGCAAAATAACTGTACACATTCTTGGTACCGTTTTGATTAGTTACACTGGTATCAGGCTTCAACAACAACAACAAAAGTTATTTTTTTTAATATTGCAAATGTTATGGTAAGAATTAAATTTACACTTATATTACATCTTACGTCAGTATTCCACAACGTTCACCATCTGAGTCTCATACCCCCTTTATGTCCCTTCACGTTGTGCAGCTGTCCTCATCTCTTCATTCGTATTTCGGCTCTCCGTCCGTCCATTACTCTATCATTTCCTGGTCTTCCTTCGCCATTCGCATCAGTCTCGATTGCGTAACATACATCTAAGACATCTCCTCATTATTAATTCTACTCACTTTCATTTACCACTGTTTCACCACATCGAACCTCTCTTTATTAGTCACATTGCTTCACGTCGCTTCTCTCCTTAAATATCACCTTTATCAACTACTATTTATTACGTCGCTTCTCTAATTATCTACCATCTTTATCCACTCATTAATCATCACGTCGTTTCTGCTTGATCCTTATTCATATGACAAAAAATATGTACAATACCACTCTGTCGACTCCTGTTCATGACTCATTCGACCAGTCTATTCCATCATACTTCCTGACATCCCGCCTGAAAATTCTTAGCCGGCCGCGGTGGTCTAGCGGTTCTAGGTGCTCAGTCCAGATCCTCGCGACTGCTACGGTCACAGGTTCGAATCCTGCCTCGGGCATGGATGTATGTGATGTCCTTAGGTTAGTTCGGTTGAAGTAGTTCTAAATTCTAGGGGACTGATGACCGCAGATGTTAAGTCCCATAGTGCTCAGAGCCATTTGAACCATTTTTGAAAATTCTTATGTTCGATTTGACCCTGCACAACGTTACACACCACAAATAAATACACTGACTATCTACCATAACATGCCTACTTTCGATCTATTCTTAACTTTTCCATAATTTGATGTTAGAAATGTGATGAAGCCCACACGATTGTTTTCCCTTAATCGTCTCAATTGTGACAATGATTGTCCTGTCCTGAACGCAATGACTGCCTATCCTCTCTTCGCCCATCATTTTGATTTTCCCTTCTTCTTCCATCTCTGTCCCATCTTCTATTTTCCCGGTTTGACGGGCGATATTCCCATGAATTCTGCCTCCTATTTCCTCGCCATCTTCCATTTCCGTCATTCTTCTGATCCCATGCTCTCCTGCCATTCTGATAGTTTCTGCCGTTCCTATCCTCGACTCTGTCTGACCTATGAGTCGTGTCGCCGTTCACAATGTTGCTCTCATTACCCAGTTCCTGTAACAAGTGCTGAAATGACGCAGAATCGTCTAAGCCTCTGCCTGCTATCGCTATATCTCTGCGCAATTTCACTGGCAACTTCGTTATAAAGATCCTAATGAGTTCCCCAGGTTCGTATGGCACATCCAAATACCTATTTCGTCTCAGCATTTCCTGATAGCACGCCACTGTATCTCTTATACTACCTTCGTTACAATTTAGCATCATCAATATACTTTACTGAACCTGTCCCTGCTTACTTTTCAGCCAGAAGTCATTTAAAAACTTGTCACAAAATATCTTGTAGCTACTACAGTCTTTAATAACTTCCTGCATTTTTGCTCTAGCCTCGTCCCTCAAATGGTTACACACAAACTTCATTTTGAGGAGCGGTCCCCACGATGCAGGTAATGAATCTTGAAATTGAGACAGCCACAGGCATGGATGTTGGCAGTCATCAGGATCCAGAAAACAAGCGAACGTTTGTACCGACACGAAGTGCCTCCTACATTCTTCTTCCGCATTTATGTTTTCTGACCTTGGGCTATACCCAGTTGGGTTTGCCACCTGTTTTATCCGACACAACTGTTCAGCTAACTCTCTGAGTTCGTCTTCCACTTTCTGCCTATTTTCTTTTTTTGAATTTATCTCACTCTCCCTCTGCAATCTACCTGGTGTTGTGTCACCTTCGCTACTGCATGCTAATTGCAACTGTGCTAGTTCTTCCCTATGTTTCCTATTTATTTCTAATTGCGCCTCTTTAAACTGTAATAGTGATTGTATCTCTTCCAGCTCAGCATAAACCTCTCACTGCGTACTGTCAAAGCCTGTCTCGCCTCTTATACTGATCTTTTCTACATCTGCACTAATTGTATTCATTCTGACCACTACCTCCGCAACTTCATCCCTGTATTTATTTAGCGCCACTTCCTGCCGGGTGACTTGAACTTCCACGCTGTCTAATGCCCCTTGTTTATCTGCAAGTAAGTCCTCCACTACCTCTTTGCTTCGCTCATCTGGCAACACGTCACTACGTTCTGTGATATCCCTCTCTATTGCAATTATTCGTACCTCCAAATTATTGGCTTTTTTTTTCACGGTGTCACATACTTGCTTCACCACAACCAGATACTTCTCCCCCTCATCTAACCGATTATTAACTGTGGACAGTCGTTCATCGATAACTGAGTGTAGCTTCCTCATTGCCTCTATACTTCCCTTATCCATTGCCTCCAATCTTTCCTTACTATCTTTATCCATAGCTTCCAATCTTTCCTTATTATCTTTATCCATCGCTTCCAATCTTTCCTTAATCTCCCTATCTCTCTCCTTATTATCTTTATCCATCGCTTCAAATCTTTTCTTATTATCTCTATCCATCCTCTGTAAAAACTGCAGAAGCACACTGTCATTTGCTACTTTTCGACGCGCTCACCTCATTTGCCTGAGAAGCAGTAGCTTCGCCAAGGGTAGCTACACTTTCACTGGATACCTGACCTAGTCCCGGCTCGCCCGCGTCGTCGGGAAAAGCCCCTGATTGTGGACAAAGCCCGCCGCGTAAAGGATCATCTAGCCGCGGCCCGCTGACCAATTCAGCCCCTTCCGAGTGTTTGCCGTTCTCGCTCATTAACCAAAGGTCGACACCTACTTCCTGTTCCACTGCTACGTTCACCCCAGAATCACTCTCCTCCATGGTGACTACCCTTTTCGACTGCAACCTAGTTACTACGGAAATTACGCAAAAAAAATTTATACAACGATCTTCCAGCCTTGGACGATATAGCAATTAATTACATAAAAAAAAGATCCTCACCAATCCAGAAAGAAATTGCAAACAAAAAAATTTTACTTCTTAGCGCTATCACAATATATCCCATCAAAAAAAATATTAACAACAAACCCTAACAGCAAATATCCTGGCAGGGTCGAAATTATGAGAGGCACCCACATGCCTTGCTCATACTGTGGCATCAAGCAGTCAGGCCTGCAAGATGAGTGGTCTGCCAAGCGAGTGGATTCATTTTTTAATTATCAAGTAACATGAACTCTAGTACTCACAATTAAGTTAAAAGTTATTCTCCTGCTTGGATATTACGCAACGGAAACGCACTTTTGACTATTAGTAATTTACACAACACTGACTGTTCACTACGCACTGGCAATACCACATTTTCTTTCTTATTTAACGGCTTTTATCAACACGTGGCCATCGCACTGAATATGAATGGCGCACATATTATAAATTCTGGATATCATGACAACATACAATTCGAAGGAAAAGGCCACCAATCTTTTTCTTTTCACTATCTTATTTATTCCGATAAATTCTATAACCTAAACACACAAATTCTATAACCTACAAGAATAGCACATGAGAAATTCCGCCCAGTGGGCATGGCTTTACATTGGTGATTCTCTATCTTATGGTCTCGTAATTATTTAATGCTACAGTGCACTTTCTGGATAGGATGGTGGATCTTTTTCTATATCTCACATTTCGACTCTCACAACCATCATCACGAAACTTTCCTCCAGACCGAGCGGTACAAAAGGAACATGCATAACCCACTACCTCTGAAACTACCTTGCTACTCTCCCCTGCAAACTACACATACTTAAGTTACATGACATACACCACACTGCAACATGGAATACGACGTAAGGAATAGTCACAACATTATAATCACATCACTTTCAGCTTTCCCACTTCAATTAGTATTCATCCCAGTTCCACACGACACTGCCCCACTTCGTAACTTTTCTTTCCTACTACGAACTCTGGACGTTATATGCACGTCTTCCTGTGCAATGCAAGCCAAGTGGCGTTGCTGGATAGACGGCTGACTCACCTTGCTTCTCTCTCAGAGTATTATAGTTTGAATCAAGCGTCACACGGAAACACAACACGCAAAGTAATATTAAGAAAATATTCATCACACACGCGAGTCGTCAACTGATACCATGGACGAGTACTTCTCTTTATCCTTTGTCTCATACACAGATTGAGATTAACACAGTACTCACCACGTGGAAGTACTCGTCTCTAATTTCAAGTCCTGCACACGCCATTTCTTAAATATTTCCAACTTATAGTACACACGCTAGTAATTCAGCTTAACTTAAGCACTCGGAAGTATTTCAGCTTATTGCTACACGTGGTTTCATTGTGACCGTTGGTCACTTCCGAAGATTACTACGATCCCATTAATATTACCTGCCTGACATTTAATTCTCCCCACAGAAGTTCCTGAAATAGATAAATTATAATTCTAAAGTACTCTTGAGTATTTCACATGCATACCATGTCTCCACTCTTTTGTCCTTACGGAGCACGCCTAAGACAGGTCTTACCAACACTAGATCCAGCGGCAGAGTGGTGAAACAGGGCCGTTCTTCAGGTCATCTCGCACCTCTGTCGAGGTGAGAGAGGACCACGCTACTGTATTGGTCAGCCACATTTCAGGCGCTCAAAGCTCTGGTAAGTTTCATCTCTTTGGTTCCACCAAAGGTGGCCAAAGGATCGTCTCAAAAATGGTCATATATTAACATTCACTATCTGCGGTTAGCAGACGACCATACATTCATTCATTTCACAGATCTCACCAAACTGGATGTAGGGATTTATTTTGTGGGAGTGCACATGTGATCAATTAAATAAATAAATTGTCATTCTTTCCCACACTGGTATCCGTCTTCGCTGTATTAATTGAAATTGAGTTATTTTTACAAAAAATATGTTGTACCGACAAGAATAACGATGAATGTTGTACCTATTTTCAATGTCGGGCGGTACTGTACCCTTTCAAGTTCTCCAAGCATTCGGATGACCACCGAATTCAAGCGGCCGAAAACCGCTTGTCACCTGCCGTACGAGCAGCTATGGAGCAGCGCAGGTTGGCCCAGATCGTCCAGAACGCACTCTATGAGAAAAAGGAAGGACTAGTTTATGGATCCGGAATAGCAGATTGAACATAAGTTGCATAATATTGCATTTACATGTAGTCAAACCTTCAAACCCGTTTTCCTCGAAATGACTTTTTTTTATCGCGCCGTATGGTAACTTCAAATCTACTGAACCGATTGGCACGATTCTTTGTTTTCGACGAAGCTAACTGATTTGTCTAGGCGTTGTACCACTTTTATTCCGATCCATCAACTATAAATATTTTTACTTGGCCGACGAATTCGAAAAATCGATCACAAAACCAAATTTTTTTTCAAATGGCCGCCATTTTGTTTGCTATGGTCCAGATAACTTAATCGAGGTACAACTCCTAAAGATTCTTATATACTTCGCTAACGTTAACTCAATTTTGATTTCAGACGAGCCGGCTGACCTGTGACATACCGCGCGTGGAGGTCTACATCGAAATTCGTTCCCACGGCACTTCCGTCTTTGCTCTTCGACATTTCCGGTCGAAAAAATTCCAGTTTGTAGAGGAAATATCAATAAACATTTTGATTAAATTTGACATTGATCTCTGTAACACATCCCGAAAAAATTCTCAAAGAACGTGTTTTTTTCGGGCCAAAGATAATAAACCTCCCCTTAAAGTTACTGATATTCGTGGCCATCCCGTAGACATTACAAAAGGCAGGAAAACGTCCTCCCATGCTGCCCACAAGGTAGGTACGAGTTTATAAATCTTTAGCATATTGCAGCGTGTCAGCAACTGTGAAGTGTACAGCAAATAAACAATTTTTTTCAGCCTTCAGTTGCAAGGTAATTTTACTCGTTTACCTAGGTTTCGATTTCAGTAATGGAATCTTCTTCAGAACCTATCAATTAAACCACATACGGACATATATTACTCACTAAAATGCATTATCTGTCTAATGATTGAATATTAAAGAATATTATAAAATCACGTGTGCTGAATGTCCTTCTTATTACATTGGCCACACAGGAAGGGCCCTATCTGTTAGGTTTAAAGAGCATCTGCCCACAAAAAGCGGTGATGGAACTCGAGGATCTACATTTGCTGAACATCTGGTCCAAAAGGCGCATGCTCCCAAGCCTCTAAAAGACGCAGAGCTGTTGCATAATGAAGTAAAGGGATGTAGGCTAGACACCCTCGAAAAATTGCAAATTTTTAAACATCTTAGTACTGACAGAGACAACTTACTTAATGATCAGCTGCAATTAAAAAATAGAAGTTATTTCGAAGGATTTCAACCTTTACTCCAGTGGAGTTAACCAACAGTCCACCTCGAATGGCCGATGCTGTTTCCCTATCTGCTTTGTCCCTTTATTACAATGCGATTGTACATGTGTGTCTTTGTATTTCGTTATATGCTTGGTAATGACACATAGTTGCTAAGGCGTTTTTATGTTAAAGGCATTTTATGCTTAGCACGCATGGTTTTGACACTAATTTTTAGTTACTGTAGCGGGGCTACGCCCTCTTACTATAATAATTAAAGAAAAAAAAATTATACCTTGGCTTTGTAGTTTGTTCTCAGGTAAATTGTTTAATATTGCTATACCAATAGCTAGGTTTGTCCCATTGTAGGACGGCTTTAGTCACGTTTTGTTTATATGTATATTTGCTCTAAGTAATTTTGAGACAGTTTGTCTCTCGCCCCTGCGCTTGCTCCTGCGCTTGGCCGCGGCCGAGCCTCGCCGCGTAACTGCTCACAACGCCTAGTTTTCGAGCCGCTTACGTGTGGTCCTGATTTCTGGCCGGCGTAGCTCCGTCTACGTTCGCCTTAATGGTTTCAATTTTGACGGACATAATCTTATGATTATGCGTCTTTGTTTTAATTTTTAATCTGTGACATGGCCAGTGTTTGGCTCATAAATTAATTTAATTTTTTGTAAGTATCACAATTTCTTTAATATTCAATCTATAGACAGATAATGCATTTTAGTGAGTAATATATGTCCGTATGTGGTTTAATTGATAGGTTCTGAAGAAGATTCCATTACTGGAATCGAAACCTAGGTAAACGAGTAAAATTACCTTGCAACTGAAGGCTGAAAAAAATTGTTTATTTGCTGTAGGTTACGAGTTCTTGAGGTAGGGCGTTACATTGCTACAACAGCGCTGTTGACAACAGCTGGACGGTCGTTGGCGCACGCGGACATACTGCAACAATCCCACACATTCTTGATGGGATTTAAGTCGGAAGAAAGGACAGACCTCTCCATACGCCGAACATCCTCACGTTCCAAGAGCTCCTCCACCTCACAGTCCGATGCGTTCGCACGTTATCAAATGGTTCAAATGGCTCTGAGCACAATGGGACTTAACTTCTGAGGTCATCAGTCCCCTAGAACTTAGAACTACTTAAACCTAACTAACCTAAGGACATCACACACATCCATGCCCGGGGCAGGATTCGAACCTGCGACCGTAATGGTCGCGCGGTTCCAGACTGTAGCGCCTAGAACCTCTCGGCCACCTCGGCCGGCGCACGTTATCATCCATATACATAAAGTCAGGGCCGGATACACCTCTGACAAGACTCACATAGAGAAGGAGTACAGTTTCACAATAATGTTGAATGATCACACCAATACCCAAAAAGGGTAGTAGGAGTAATCCGCTGATTTACAGGCCTATATCACTAACGTCGATTTGCAATAGGGTTTTGGAACATATACTGTATTCGAACTTAATGAAGTACCTCGAAGAAAACGATTTATTGACACATAGCACGGTTTCAGAAAATATCGTTCTTGTGAAACACAACTAGCTCTTTATACTCATGAAGTAATAAGAGCTATCGACAGGGGATATCAAATTGATTCCATATTTTTAGATTTCCAGAAGGCTTTCGACACCGTTCCTCACAAGCGTCTTCTAACCAAGCTGGGTGCCTACGGAGTATCGCCTCAGTTGTGCGACTGGATTCGTGATTTCCTGTCAGAAAGGTCACAGTTCGTAGTAATAGGCGGAAAGTCATCGAGTAAAACAGAAGTAATATCCGGCGTTCCCCATGGAAGTGTTATAGGCCCTCTATTGTTCCTGGTCTATATTAACGACATAGGAGACAATCTGAGTAGCCGTCTTGGATTGTTTGCAGATGATGCTGTCATTTACCGTCTTGTAAAGTCATCAGATGATCAAAACGACTTGCAAAATGATTTAGACAAGATATCTGTATGGTGCGAAAAATGGCAATTGACTCTGAATGCCGGCCGGAGTGGCCGTGCGGTTCTGGGCGCTGCAGTCTGGAGCCGAGCGACCGCTGCGGTCGCAGGTTCGAATCCTGCCTCGGGCATGGATGTGTGTGATGTGCTTAGGTTAGTTAGGTTTAATTAGTTCTAAGTTCTAGGCGACTGATGACCTCAGAAGTTAAGTCGCATAGTGCTTAGAGCCATTTTTTTCTTTTTTTTTTTTGACCCTGAATAAGGAAAAGTGTGACGTTATTCACATGAGTACTAAAAGAAATCAGCTAAATTTCTATTACGCGATAAGTCACACAAATCTGAAGGCTGTAAATTCAACTAAATACTTAGGGATTACAATTACAAATAACCTAAATTGCAAAAATCACATAGATAATATTGTGGGTAGAGCAAACCAGAGACTGCGATTCATTGGCAGAACACTTACAAGGTGCAACAGGTCTAGTAAAGAGACTGCTTACAACACGCTTGTCAGCCCTATTCTGGAGTATTGCTGTGCAGTGTGGGATCCGCATCAGGTGGGGCTGACGGATGACATCGAAAAAGTACAAAGAAGGGCAGCTCTTTTTGTATTATCGCGAAATAGGGTAGATAGTGTCACAGACATGATACATGAATTGGAGTGGCAATCATTAAAACAAGGTCGTTTTTCGTTGCGACAGGATCCTCTCATGAAATTTTAATCACCAGTTTTATCCTCCGATTAGGGAAACATTCTGTTGGCATCCACCTACATAGGGGGAAATGACCATCACGATAAAATAAGAGAAATCCGAGCTCGCACAGAAAAATTTAAGTGGTCGGTTTCCCCGCGTGCCGTTTGAGAGTGGAACGGTAGAGAGTCAGTTTGAAAGTGTTTCATTGAAGCCTCTGCCAGGCACTTTATTGTGAATAGCAGAGTAATCGCGTAGTACCGTGCTCAAAGATTTAGAGATGAGTACGCCCATGCAACGTTTTGCCTCTCCACACGATTGCATCGGGACCATGAAAACGATCGTGGATCGAACATATAATGCACCCAGGAACGTTGTCGAATATGATCGTTTCGGTGGTCCAGGTATTTTGATGTGGGGAGGCATATTTTTGCATTGGTATACTGATGTCAAAATCTTCAAACATGGTACACTCACTGGACAACGGTATCACGAGAATGTACTCCTCCACCATGTGCATCTTTTTAGGGGTGCATTCGGCACTGACGTCATTGTTATGGATGACCATTTCGTGACCATGTGGAACAGCGCAGGTGGAGTAGCTCTTGGGACGAGACAATATTCGGTGAATGCTCTGACCTGCCCAATCCCCGTCTTAAATCCCATCGAGCACGTCATGGACGCGTTGGGGAAGCGTATTGTAGCATGTCCACATGCATCAGCGACCAACCAGTTGTTGTCAGCGGTGCTAGTCGAGGAATGGAATGTCGTACCATAAGAACTGCAGAACAATCTTGTGGTCGGCATGGGAGCACATTGCAGAGCATGCATTCCTATCTGTGCTCATCACATACCCAATTAAAAACCATGTCCCGCCTTTTGTAATGTCCAGGGCACTATCATGTATCGCAGTGACTTCAGTGTAATTATTTCTTTAAATAAAAGTGTCATTTCTTGATGGTCCAAGTTTCATGAAGCTATGTTACTCTGCAGCGACACATTGTCCCTTTCGTCCTTAAATCTTACACATCAGTATACTTATTTAAGTCCTATGTAATATATTGATCCCTCCAAACTCTCTGGCTACAACTGTATACATTAAATTTTACCGTCTTAAAAGACAGTAAAATTTAATGTTTTTCAACAGTGTAAACCTCATGCACGCAATTGTAAATATTCCATCTTTTTATCATGTATAGCTGCTGACAGCTGTTGCGCCTCTCTATAAAGATATGAGCAAGTCATTGTGGCAGTGCGCAGCAGTTTGTAACCGTCAGAATATACGAAAGTGATTGGTTGGTTATATTCCATTATATAAATGAATATTATTTTGCATGACGATTATTGAATGACCAGCTTATTTAATATAACAGTGAATATTTCAAAATTAGTTATTTTAGTTCATAAGAAAGCCAAGTGTACAAAGTATATTTTGAAAACGGATACGTATTTTTGTATAAATCTTGCATCTAAAATCATTCAAAATAGCCTAAGAGCATTGCAGCTTTAAGAAAAACTTTCCTTCCTCTAAGAAAAAAATCTGGTCTGAAAGGTTAAAGCTCTTTGGAAGATATTCTTAATTCTTCAGTTACAGAATTTATTAGTGAGTAAAAAGCTATTTTCTTTTAAACTAGCTTCATAGCATGTGGGCAACTAAGACATTTGTCCGTTGTGCAACCATCATGTATGTTGAAATGGGGAAATGCCTTGTACCACGGTACATGTGATAATTGGAAATGAATGTCTTTAATGTCTCAACGGTTTTATCTGTTTTAAAAATGGAATTTTTTGTTATTTTTAATAACTTCTATTAAAGTGCTTTTAACTTGTAACTGGTTTTTTATAATAGTTTAATTTCACTTAGTGGTTATTGGTATGTAGTTGATGAATAATGTAACAGACAGATTATTAAATACAATATTGGCAAGTTGTTCTCAACTGCAACACATTTAAATTTCAACAGAACATTTATTCTTAGGTACTTGACTGCGTTGTAGCTTCAAACGTTTTTCTCACATTTGGAGAAGCCTTACTTTACCAGATAACTTACGTAATTTCAAAAAGACTGCAGCACAAAAAAGTGGATGCTGACACTTAAAAAACCAACGGCCTTGCCGCATTGGTAACAACGGATTCTGTCAGATCGTCGAAATTAAGCTCTGTCGGGGTTGAGTAGCACTTGGATGGGCCACCGTCTGGGTCTGCCGAGAGCTATTGGCAGGCAGGGTACACTCAGCCCTAGTGAGGTCAGATGAGGAGCTACTTGACTGAGAAGGAGCAGCTCTATCCACAAAATCTCTCAACGGCAAGGAGAGCAGTGTACTGATCACATGCCCCTCCATATTCGCATACAGTGACACCTATGGGCTGGGGATGACGCAGCAGAGTTTTTCTACATTTAAAAATGTAATAAGAAAACATATTAAACTTTTATTACAGGGATGCCTAGAGGCGAAAGTCTGGCGCAACACGCTCCCCCACTTTTTTTGCCCGTCGAAGGTTCGAGTCCTCCCTCGGGCATGGGTGTGTGTGTTTTCCTTAGTGTAAGTTACTTTAAGTTAAGTTAAGTAGTGTGTAAGCCTTGGGACCGATGACCTCAGCAGTTTCCTCCCATAGGAACTTGCCACAAATTTCCAAATTTCCCACTTTTATTGACTCATTATTGACCTAATTCCCTCAACAAAAACTGATTTAATTCGATTACAATTCAACATCATTGTTTAACATTTACAGACGTCGTCTTATAACCTCTTTCCAAGACTATGCATTCTGTACAACCGCTCTCCCTAATCATTTGCTATTGTCACCAAAGCAGACAAATTCGTAACGAGAGAACAGCAGTTGATTGATATTTGAAACAATCCTCATTTATTCTTCAATCTCAGGTGCAAATTTTTAAATACACTGTCAAAAACTCACAACACCAAAAAATAATCAATGTAAAGTAATGAAATTTTGCGAATATGTTTGTCTAGGTAAAATATTTAAGTGATTAACTATGCAAGACCACAGATTAATATAAGCTAGAGAAATGCCACTGTGTTGAATGCAAGCACACAAACGCTCATGCATGGTATTGTGCAAGGGCAGGATGACTGTTTGTGGGACGGAGTCCCAGGCCTGTTGCACTTAATCGGTCAATACAGGCACGGTTAATGTAGTTTGTGGATGACGCTGGAGTTTTCGTCCAATGATGTCCCATACATGCTCGATTGGAGACAGATATGGTGACCAAGCAGGCCAAGACAACATGTGGACACACCGTACACAATGTTGGGTTACAACTGTGGGCGAGCGTTATCCTTCAGGGAAACATCCCCTGGAATGCTGTTCATGAATGGCAGCACAACAGGTCGAATCACGAGACTGACGCACAATTTTGCAGTCAGAGTGCGCGAGATAACCACGAGAGTGCTGCTGATGTCATGCAAAATCGCACCCCAGACCATACCTCCAGATGTAGGTCCAATGAGTCTAGCACGCAGACAGCTTGATTGCAGGCCCTCATCTGGCCTCCATCTTGCCATCACTGGCACCGAGGCAGAACCAGCTTTCATCAGAAAACATAACAGGCCTCCACCCTGTCCTCCAATGAGTTCCCGCTTGACACCACTGAAGTCTGAAATGGCAGTGGTTTGGGGTCAGTGGAATGCGCCCTGGTTAGGAGCTGTCCTTGAAATAATCGATTTGTAACAATTCGTCGTGTCACTGCGGTACCAACCGCTGCTCAGATTGCTGCTGCAGATGCAGTACGACATGCCAGGACCCTACTCCGAAAACGATGTTCTTCCCTCTCGGTAGTGCCACATAGCTGTCGGGAGCTTGGTCTTCTTGCGACCTACATTGGCTACGTTCACGCTAAGTGTTTTTGCGGTATTGCAGAAGAAACATCCAGCTTCTCGTAGCCCTAATACATAATCTCGTTCAGAGTTAATGAGTTGGTGATAATGGCATCTTCATTGTCTCACAGGCATTCTTGACTACTCAAAGGTAACTAACGCTGACGACCGTTACAGTCTGCATTTAAAGCAAACCTGATTTGCCTCATCATAGTGGAGCTACTGCCACCACTCTTATGTTAATCGCTTGGAATCTGAATAGACATCATCTTACAGATGTAGAAACACGTCTACCAACTTTCGACTGTCGCACACGTTCTTCTTGGCGTTGCGGTTTTATTTTCCATTTGTGTACATTCAAGTATGATAGCTGTGCCACTTCTTGAGCAATTTCAAGATCTGTGATGACGCCACTTCCAATGTCATCTTATGCAACTAGGCATACGAAGCAATTTCAAGGCCCCCCTCTCCCTTCCCTCCCTCTGCACATCAGGCCTGTCGATGAACTTGGTGTTTGAGATCACTATGAAGGTACTGATGATGCCAGGTGACACAACTGCGCATATAAGCTCAGCTTCAGGGTTAACCCTCTCCCCTCCTACCCACGCACACAGCTCTCTTGGACATACAGGTAGGCTTAAAAAAGGCCGGAAACCTATGGACCAGTAGGAATTGACCTTCCCCTCCCCTCCCCACTTTTATATTAAGAATCCAATTTATGTGGGCGCCATTCATCTGAGGTCTGTTCCTCACAATGAAAGGATGATGTGTTAGCAGGGACCAGTCAGCTCCAGCAGGTAGGACAAGAAGAAGAAGAGTATTAGATTTGAAAGTAAGTAATTGACCCTTTATTGTTATCATTATTATTATTATTATTATTATTTATTGTTCCGTGGGACCAAATTAAGGAGAAGTCTCCATGGTCATGGAACGAGTCAATACATGAAATTATAACACGATATTAGAAACAGATAAAATGAAATACAAAAAAAACATATTCAGGTGACAAATCTTAAGTTTAAATAACGAAAATCAACAATGTAACACTGGAATTTGCTTAATCTTTTAGCTCTTCCAGGAGCTCCTCGACAGAATAGAAGGAGTGAGCCATGAGGAAACTCTTCAGTTTAGACTTAAAAGAGTTTGGGCTACTGCTAAGATCTTTGAGTTCTTGTGGTAGCTTATTGAAAATGGATGCAGCAGAATACCGCACTCCTTTCTGCACAAGAGTCAAGGAAGTGCATTCCACATGCAGATTGGATTTCTGCCTAGTATTAACTGAGTGAAAGCTGCTAACTCTTGGGATTAGGCTAATATTGCTAACAACAAACGACATTAAAGAAAATATATACTGTGAGGGCAAAGTCATAATTCCCAGACTATTGAATAGGGGTCGACAAGAAGTTCTCGAGCTTACACCACATATAGCTCGAACAGCCCGTTTTTGAGCCAAAACTACCCTTTTTAAATCAGAAGAATTACCCCAAAAAATACGACATAAGCGTATGAAAATATTATTCTTCTTATTTCCTTTCTCAGACGTAATGTCTGGTTAAAAATGGAAAGTGACGCGGACCTTGATCAAGCGTCACTTCCTTTTAACTGTACGGTATATATTACATTGCATTTAGGAACTTTCGGGTAATTGAACATGTATCAATAATTACAGATTTCTATAGTTGTATATATACGTTTGGATGTAGCTGTATTGCGTTGATGTACTGGTGGATATTGTGTGATATGACTCCTGTAGTTGATAGTATAATTGGTATAATGTCAACTTTGTCCTGATGCCACATGTCCTTGACTTCCTCAGCCAGTTGGATGTATTTTTCAATATTTTCTCCTGTTGTCTTCTGTATATTTGTTGTATTGGGTATGGATATTTCGATTAGTTGTGTTAATTTCTTCTTTTTATTGGCGAGTATGATGTCAGGTTTGTTATGTGGTGTTGTTTTATCTGTTATAATGGTTGTGTTCTAGTACAATTTGTGTTCATCATTCTCCAGTACATTTTGTGGTGCATACTTGTATGTGGGAACGTGTTGTTTTATTAGTTTATGTTGTATGGCAAGTTGTTGATGTATTATTTTTGCTACATTGTCATGTCTTCTGGTGTATTCTGTATTTGCTAGTATTGTACATGTTATTTGCTAGAATTGTTGTATAGCATTCCGAGAACCCAACATCCTTCAAGGCACCCTATACGAGTCAAGTGGGCAAGACCCCACATTTGGCGACAAGGATTCAACACAATTGGCGATGAGGTGTTACAAACAAACCCCGTGCCTAACGGCCACAAACTTTATTGTGTTTTTTGCTGACGCTTTAATTCTCTCTCGTCTTTACTTTGCAGGGGCGCTTATTGCTTTAACAGTTTCTTGTCAGTTTTTCTAGTCAGTGTTTTAAGGTGGGCGTTGCAGAAAATTTCTTCGTACATATTTTTGTCTGTTTGTTCCATTTGTGTCTTGCAACATGCCCACCTCACCTGTCCGCCCCCATCTCAGGTGCCACAACCGCAATCATTAGATGCCACACAGCTAATGCAGTATTTCAGTTTCAGACGCAGCAAATATCTACACTGCTGAACACGGTGCAGCAGCTGCTGGCCAACGCTGCGCGCCCGACAGAACAAGCACCACCTACTACAACTGCTACAGCACCTTTTCGACAGTTTTGTGAACAAGAAGAAGAATGGCTGGAGTGGCTGCACCAGTTCGATACACATATGCTAGCTCACAACGCCTCAGGTACTGTGAAACTTCCTTATCTATTGTCCACAGTAGGAAGTGCAGTTTTCAGATTAATTCAAAAACTCTTTCCTAGCGCCACACCGAGTGAACTTACGTGTGAAAATGTTATCTCTTCACTAACAAACTGTTATGAACAACAAGTGAATGTGGTAGCAGCTAGGTATCAATTCCTTAATTGCAAAAAAACGGTCGCAACAAACTTATCGCGAGTGGGTAACAGATTTGCAGGGTATGGCATGTAAATGAAAATTCATACGTGCTTGCGGTGCTTTATATTCAGATATTATGTTGCGTGATGCGATCGTGTGCAATGTGCCTGATGTCAAACTCAGAGAACAAATTTTGAAACAGTCCGATCCATCGTTTCGGCAGGTAGTGCAAATACTACGTAGATCGGTACGATTCCTGTGCCTTGTCGGCTCATGCGTTTGAGCAGTAAGCTATTTGCCAGGTTGAGTCCCTTGCTTGTGCTCACCCCATTCTGCACCTGTGCTGTGCGCTGGCCGCTCCAAGTAAACAACGTTCCACGCCGCATAAGCAGTTCGCTAACCAGGCGGCTGCACAGGCGAACAGAATTAAGTCTTGCCCTAGGTGTTACCCACGGCACAAACGCCAAGACTGCTTCCCCCTCCCCCCCCCCCCCCCCCCCGACAAGCTCAGTGTTACGCTTGTGGTGAAAAAGAGCATATGTGCAACGGAATAAACATAAGAATTCAGCCCACTCACAAAACTCTTGTCACAAGGCCCATGTCATTAATGCAGTATATTCCAAGATTGCAAATAGCAAGTGTGCTGTTTCGTCAGTGATACGTCAGATAAACGAACTTTTTGTTCATTTACTTATTTGTGGGAAAGTTGTGAAATTTCAGTTGGACACGTGTGCCTCTGTCACATTGCTAAATCGTCACACATATGAATAGTTAGGATCCCCCCCCCCCCCCCCCGCCTGTCTAAAAGTAGCACGCAACTGACGGCTTATAATGGACAACAATACATTCCCGTTCTCGGAACATGTACTTTGCCTGTCTTGTATTGCTCGCATATGCGAACAGTGACTTTTACAGTTTTACAGTCACGCTTGAGAACATATTTGGTCTTGATTATTTTGATTTGTTTGGCTTTAACATTCAGGACAAAGTGTTGTCTGCATTCAATACAAAAAACTGTGTAGCTTGCTTACTAAAAGAATTCCCTGAACTCTTTTCTGAAGGTTTTTGGCAAAGCTAACAATTTTGTTGCTCATATTACTCTGAAAGACGATGCTCAACCGAAATTTTGCCTGTCCAGAACTGTTCCGATTGCATTACGGGACAAAGTTGCTGCTGAACTTAAAGAATTGCAAGATATCGCAGTTATTGCGCCCATATGAGCTAGTCAGTGAGCAAGTCCTCTGGTTTTGCTCTCCAAACCTTCATCTCGCATTCGCCTCTCTGTTGAGTTTAAGTCTATAGTCAACCCACAAACAGTGATCGATTCTTACCCCTTGCCATATCCAGGTGATCTCATGGACAGATTAGGCGCTGGTCGTTACTTTTCAAAAATTGATTTACGCGACGCATATCTTCAAATAACACTAGATAAAAAAAAATGGTTCAAATTCCTCTGAGCACCATGGGACTTAACATCTGTGGTGATCAGTCCCCTAGAACTTATAACTACTTAAACCTAACTAACCTACGGACATCACACACATCCATGCCCGAGGCTGGATTCGAACCTGCGACCGTAGCGGTCACGCGGTTCCAGACTGAAGAGCCCAGAACCGCTCGGCCACACCGGCCGGCTAACACTAGATAAAGAATCTCAAAAAGTGTGTGTAGTAAATACTCACTTGGCCTTGTTTCAATATTTGCGTTTGCCTTTTGGCACCGTTTCCGCACCCGCTCTTTTCCAACGGTATTTGGAACAGCTGACTGCGCAAGTCCGAAACTATTCGAACTATTTGGACGACATTGTCGTAGCAGGTCGTACACCTGAAGAACATGTTGCAAATTTGCTTGCTTTGTTTCGTGTGTTATCTAACGCAGGACTAAAGTGTAGACTGGACAAGTGTGATTTTTTTAAACCTGAGTTGCAGTATCTTGGTCATATCATAAAGTCAAGGCGTACATCCTCTGCAGTCGCCTTTGTTAGTCATACATGATTTACCAGTTCCTCGCAATGTCACGAAATTGCAGTCAGTTTTAGGGAAAATGAACTATTATATTCGGTTCATACCGAATGCTGCACAAATCGCAGCTCCATTGCATCGCTTGTGTCGAAAGAACTGTTCCATTTTTTTGAACAGATGAGTGTCAAGTAGCTTTTCAAAACCTTAAAGGTGCATTGCTCAGTGATCGATGCTTAGTTCACTTTGATCCTGAAAAACCAGGGTTGTCATCGATTATTTGTCTCGAAGTGTTACCTGAAGTAATAGTGTCAGACAATGGCCCTCAGTTCACGTCAACTGAATTTCAAACATTCTGTCAGCGCAATGGCATACAGCATCTAACAAGTGCACCGTTCCATCCACAGATAAACGGCGAAGCGGAACGTTTTGTCAGAACATTCAAGCAGCAGATGGCCAAACTTCGCTCCGTACACACCAGGAATCAAGCATTGCAACTGTTTCTCACCTCATATCGTTCGCACCCACAAGATGGACCACGCCGGCGGAATTGTTTCACGGTCGCCGCCATCGCAGACTGCTCCACCTGCTCCACCCTCCTCAGCATCCGGTGCCGAAAAAACGACGCACGTACCGCTTTGCGCCGCATGATATTTTCTTTTACAGTGATTTTAGCAGCAGCAGATGGTGGGTGCGAGGCGAGATCGATTTGGCGCTTGCATGTATCTTCTTTCAGGTGCAGATGGTTTGCGGCGCCGCCATCAGAATCAACTTCGCCTCTGTCACGTACACGATGATCTTTCAGCCTCCCTTCCCCCAGATTCACATCTCCTGAGGACAGCGCGTCCATAGCAGCCGCCAGAGGGTGTCATCACGACACCGCGGGACGACGCCATTGAGACGGAGCCTTCTCCTCCTCCACCTCCTCTCGTCCTACCGATAGAGCTGGACCCGCCCACAGAGCAGCAGTCGCCACCTTCTTCACCTGGTTCATGGCAGCAGGAGGAAGACGCGTACCCTTCTGGTCATTTTCCGGGGGACGTTTCCGCCAGAGAGCAGGCAGGATGGCGGGGTACGGCCGGAAGCTTGGCGTCCCCTACAGCCACAGCTTCCAGCCAGACATTGCGTCCACACTCTTGCATCCCAAGCCGTGGTCGCACTCCCTACACGACGACGGTCCATCGTTTAGGGGGAGAGGAATGTTCTGGCGTAGCCACAAGCGCCGGAACGAAAATGAAGAACGCAAGACCAGAGAATGCGGTGAAACGACGTCGGCCAATAGTGCGCTGATTAGGACTCTGCACCACGACAGGAGTGTCCCCAGCCTAAAGTGAATATAACCGACGCTCCTGTTAGCCTCGGCCGGACATTAGTGGAGTATTAGCACGGCCTACCAGAGAGTGCTACGATATCAGATTGTAGTGATCCATATCCATTGCTTGTTTGAACACTGTGTATAGCAAGGACTCGGATTTATGTTGCATGTCAACCATCGCTTGCTACACCTTTGTACATTCAAGTTAAGTATTGTCAACCTGCTTTATTGAAATAAAGCTACAAATGTTATTTGCTTGAATTTTTGTATAGCATTCCGAGAACGCAGCATCCTTTAAGGCACCCTATACGAGACGAGTGAGCAAGACCTCACATTTGGCGACAAGGACTCTACAATATAATCAATTGTCACAGATAGATTCTGCCACTGATGCTCATATATAAGGGGAGAATACGATGAATATGTCGAGCATCCGCATAACAGCAACGTAAATATGGACCAAATGGAGCAATTTAGTTTGCCATGGTCTGCACCACACTCCACACGTCGTGGCCCATCACACGAGTGTCGTCATTGGGCACCGCCGCGCCATCATCCTGGTCCTAGCTGCATCAGCACCCCTATCCACCCTGTTACTGATCACCAAGTAAGTCCACACTGGCACTGGACTATTCCTTGGTTCAAAATGGCTCTGAGCACTATGGGACTTAACATCTGAGGTCATTAGTTCCCTAGAACTTAGAACTACTTAAACCTAACTAACCTAAGGACATCACACACATCCATGCCCGAGGCAGGATTCGAACCTGCGACTCTAGCGGTCACGCGGTTCCAGACTCAAGCGCCACATCGGCCGGCATTCCTTGGTTGCTGACGCTTTTTTTTGGGGGGGGGGGGGGGGGGGAACTGACAGGTCTTTATTGACAGCAAGAATGCAGGCTATCGAGATTATGCAACTTTTCTCGATGGAGGCCGAGGCGTTTTGCAAAGATTGCTTCCGAGATAACTTACCCCCTTAAAGAAGGCACTGATGTTGGTGAGGAGAATAGCGTCGTCCATATTTGGGGAAAGTGTTTCGGAATCTTTGCCGAGATTATCATACTCGGCCGTTTTGAAAAACACGCCGGGAAGTAGGGTCCGGGAGGCACTTAGGCAGGTACCCACCTCCATGTGCACTTGCATGTCTTTGATCCTGTAAATGTAGGGTCCAGTTTCATCCGTCTTCCAAAAGATATTGCTGCTAAAAACGTGCGCATTAATGTCTAGAATCTAGATGCGTCTGATTGATATCGTTTCACTTGGTCTCTTCTGGCTAGTGAAAGAAATTAACCGAAAGATACACAGTATACGAGTAGGTACGAAACATATGATGTCCATGAGAAACAAAATTTCCAAAGCATCTCATTCCCCATATTAACCTTGGACTAACAAAATTCGAGAGGCAGAACGGCGACTATTAATTCATACATACACGCTTGATGTTGATGACGATATCAAGCTGGAAGAAGAAGGTGATGATGAGCACACTGTGAATAAAAAGGAAGTCAATCATAAAGTAGTTGAATACCTCTGCTTTTCAAAATCAGTTGGCCAGCATCCCAAACACATTGATCTGTTGCTATCCTCCCAGGGCGAGAAGCAACACTATGTATGGATCAAAGACGTGTCCCACCAACTATCCTCCCAAGTGAGCAGAAATGGGTATAAACGACACAAGTGATTATCTTGAAAGGCTCCTGACTGATTTCTCGAACCAATGAAAATGCCTGTCGACGTTAATAAGTTCTTACAACTTAAGAATGTTGACACCACGAGTACTTTCCCTTCATCGCGTATGCAGTCTTTAAACGTCTATTATATCATGTGGCATGTTAGAAAGTTGACCCCATTGTCTCTCATACTACCATCAGAGAGCAGCACATTTCAAATGCAGCAGAATGTAAAGTTCAGTGCTCATCTGACAGCAGTCATAACAAATTCCAGTCATATGACGGGGATCATGCCGCTAGACGGTTGCTCTCTGAGCTCGAAAAATTTTATGTTCGTGAATAGCTGTCGGTCTGTGATTGGTAGAACTTGAAAATCAGTCGGGTCTGACTTGCTAAAATTCTCGCTGCTTTTCGAGTGAATATTTTTTATACAGACAGTGAACTTTCAATGATAACGTTTCACCATATCAAATATGGACTTGATAGACATTTCATGTGTTTCAATACAAATAAAAAACAGAGTTAATCTAATTTTAAACGCTTTTCTACAAGTAGACTGAATATACCGAACGCCCGAATTTTTAATCATGAATTTTCGGGAACTAAGTTTCAACTCGAGTTACGCGGCCTCTGTGTGGTAGGTATTAGGTAGTGGTTTCATCAAAGCTGTTTTGCACTGCCGAGCACGTATCTGCTACCACAGAGTGAAGGGACATCGGCAAGAATCCTATTGAAGTAGGTGGACTGAACGATAGCGTTAACAACACAGACGACCGACACCGCCCCGCCGCAGAGTCCTGAAGTGCTTGCTGTAAATCAATAACCGCTATCCAGATGTCACCGTTTCCAACGGAATCCTAAATGGTTTATAGCCTTCGATCGCATTCCTGCCTTTTGGAATACAGACGGGGTGTCGCCTGGTTACTGTCCAGCTTGATTTATTTTCCTCGATGCTCAGGAATGACGTGAGTGATGACGCATAATATTTTGCGACTGAAATGTTCGAATGAGTGCAGTAGGTTGTATATGAATAGCATATCTACATCCATACACCGTAAGCTACCTTATGGTGTGTGGCGGAGGGCAATTTTTGCACCACTGCCACTTGCCCCCTCCCCCCTCCTTCGGTTCCAGTCGTGAATGGTCTATGGGAAGAACAATTGTTGGTAGGAAGTCGTGTGAGCTCGAATCTGTCTAATTTTACCTTCATGGTCTTTTAGCGAGACAATCGTGGCAGAAGCAATATATATTCTTTGACTAATCTTGACACATAAGCTCTCGGAAGTTTAACAGTAAACCCCGGCGTGATGGACAATACCACTCTTGTACCATCTGCACTGGAGTTGCATGATCAATTCCGTGACAGCTTCGCTCTTACTAAATGAACTTGCAACGAAACCCGTCGGTTCTTCTTTATTCCATCTATTGAGCAAAAAATGGTTCAAATGGCTCTGAGCACTATGGGACTTAACATCTACGGTCATCAGTCCCCTAGAACTTAGAACTACTTAAACCTAACTAACCTAAGGACAGCACACAACACCCAGTCATCTATTAAGCCTACATGGTACGGGGCCCAAATTAACGATCAATATTTGAGTATTGCTCAAACGAGGGTTTCGCAATCTACCACGTTCGTACGTGGACTACACTTTTTGAGGATTCTTCTAATGAATCTCAGCCCGTCATCTGCCTTACCTGCGATTAGTTTCATATAGTAGTTCCACTTTTAACCGCTGTGTACGTACACTCCCAGATATTTAATGGATGTGACTGCTTCCGTTAATGATTCTGCAATCGTATAATAATACAGTAATGGTCTTGGCTACCTATTTCGGCACAATACGATTGTTTTTTTTATGTTGAAGAATAACTACTAATATCTGTATCAAGCGTCGGTCATCTGCAGGGCCTCCTGCATTTTCCTTATATTTTCTAGCGTTGTGATTTCTCTCTATTTCACAACAGCATTCGTGAAAAGCTTTTTTAGAACTTCCATTGCTAATCACTAGGTCATTTATATAAAGGATGTTCCACACTTCATGTTACACACTTCTAGAGGTTGTAGAGGGGTCTTAATAGATCAAGTTGTACTTAGTAACCCACGTCAGGAAACGGTTCGTTTCCATGTTACAAGGAAAACAAGAGCTACTCAGACGCGCGCTACATGTTCCTTAGGCAGTTTGCGTGTTATGGTAGGCTAACCACATTCATAAATGGTACAATGACGCGATTTCACGTGATGTCCTCTGTTTCCATCTGCCTTGTTTTCGAGTTTCCTGGTGATGTGTCAGTTGACATTATGGTAACTAGTACTACAGCAGCAGGATGCCTGAATACACGTTGGCAGAGTATGCTGATATGTAGATAATTTACGGTGAAGCTCGCCGTAATGGAAGAGAAGCTGCGTCTGTACCACGAGTACCTTCCAAATCGTGTGGCTCCGTCTCATGCCATGTTTGTCAGAGTAGATCAACGGCTGGGGGAAAGTGAGAAATCAACAAATGATAGAGAAAGTTTTGGTGCTCCAAAAAGGCGGCGCACTATCGTATCGGTCGAGGAAGTGCCTCAAGTTGAAGAGAACCCATCGACGAGTACTCGAGCCATAGCACGTAACTTGGATGTGTCTCACTCGTCTGTCTGGCGTGTTCTCCATTAACAGAAACCTCACCCGTATCACCCTCAGATTTTGTGCCACGTATCAATTTCTGAACTTGGTTTTCACACCGTTGTGTGGATTTTTCTGTTTCCAAGGAGTATTTTGTTCACCGACGAAGAGCATTTCAACTGGGCAGTTGTTTTGAAAGCTCGAAATAGTCACATTCAGGATCAATAAAACCCTAAAGCCAGTGTACACGAAGATTTCAGCACATCTTCGGCATCAGCGTCTGGGCAGGTATCTGCGATGGTCGTATGATTGGGCCGTATATCCTTTCTCCCCACGTAACGGATGCCATGTAATTGATATTCTTGCAACCAATGCTGGCGGAGTTTTTGGAAGATGTATATTTGGCACGAATTGCGGTTCTAGGATGATAACGCGGCAGTAAATTTTGCAGTTTGTACCCGAAAGCATTTGAACGTAGTCATGGGGAAAGGTGGAACAGTTTCGATATGGAGCACATGCTTGGCCACCAAAGTCCTCAGATGTAGCCCCTTTGGACGTTTTCGTGTGGGGCTACATAAAGAGTCGTGTTTATGAGATCCCTGTCCAGTCGGAGGAAGATGCGGTTGCTTGAATCATGGCTGAAGCAGAAGTTTGTTAACCACACACATGCATGTTGGTCAGAGTTTATGCGAACTTACTGCGCAGATACTCTGTGTCCCACTGAACTTGGTGATCGTCGTATGGAACAGATGCTGTAATATCATAATAAACAGGAGTGAAATCTGTGCGTCTCGTTTTCCTTGTAACATCGAAACGAACAGTTTCTGGACATGGGTTCCGATCTAAAACTCGATCTACTAAGTCCCCTCTACAACCTCTAGAAGCGTGTAACACGAGTTGTGAAACACCCTGTATATCGTGAGAAGTAATGGTCCCATAACACTCCGTTGGGATATGCGCTATTCTATGTCTGCTGTTCCCTTTCCGTTAGGAATGACATGCTGTGTTGTGTTCGTAAGGAAGTTTTGATTAGTATCGCAGCGCTGGTTTGATTTTCCGTACGCTCATATTCTGTTCGTTAGGCGGTAGTGTGGAGCTGTGTCGAACACCTTCCGTAAATAAAGGAACACAGTATTAATGTAGGGGCCCGTATCAACCTACTGGGTCTTCTGGACGAACAGAGCGCTCTAGGTTTCACATGATCCTTGTTCGCAGAAACCATATTGATTCCTGCAGAGGACTTTTAGGACGGTTTTGGTGATAGGTAAACGGGTCGAATCCTGTGAAGGCAGAAATTATTCAATTTTTCGTCATTTCAGTTTCAAATATCTCGATACTAATGACATGTGATTGTCTGTAGTTAACAATCCGATTAGATCCTGGTTTCGAATCCCTGTCCAAGACAAAACTACACGTCACGTCACTTCAAGTTTGTTACTTTTGAATCAAATCATATTTAATATCTTTTTCGATTAGCTAACAGGGACAATAGTTGCTGGATAAGAGGACCAGTCCAGTGCACAAAATTTTCGTCATGTGATGTGAAGTTCATATTTGCTAACTGGTACCGGCTGAAAAAGAGGTATATCACTTCTCTTTATGCCTAGTCAGCAATGAAAATAATCCCTCTGTTCGAGTTTCGGCAAACCACAAGAACTTTGTTTAGTTAACATTGCCTATATGTGCAGGGTTTTAATCCAAATCCAGAACAAAACAATTCTTCATATTCCTCCATGCTCCTGCGCTCATAAACAACTCACACCCACACTCAGCAACTACATTTGCAATTGAAAACTAACATTGATGTATAAAATATAGTAATGAAATAGGAATTTTTGAAAACTTTACGCCGGTCCGGGGGCCGAGCGGTTCTAGGCGCTTCAGTCCGGAACCGCGCGACCGCTGCGGTCGTAGGTTCGAATCCTGCCTCGGGCATGGATGTATGTGATGTCGTTAGGTTAGTTAGGCTTAAGTAGTTCTAAGTCTAGGGGACTGATGACCTCCGATGTTAAGTCCCATAGTGCTCAGAGCCATTTGAGTCGTGATCACCTGGGCTGCCGCTGGCTGCTGTCAGGCGGCCGTAGCCCGTCGAGAAGAAACTATTCTGATCAGGACAGGCAGCAGCGAGTTCTCTCACGGAACTGATTTTCCGTTGTTTTGATGTTACTGACGGGTTAGAAAAAGAAGTAAATTACCTCTGAGCTTCCTACTTAGTGACTCTGTTATCAGACAGACGAGGTGTGGTTTATTAAACTACAGAAAAATCCGGTTCAATAACTCAGCTTTTCTTTTGTACTGCGCGACGCTTACCACGAAAGGTTGTGCAGCCGAGTAACTCAGCAGAAGGCAACAAACACTTCCTGTAGAAACTTCCTCATCCTGAACTGTTGACAGTTTGTGTAGATGGCCAGCCGGCCGGTGTGGCCGTGCGGTTCTAGGCGCTTCAGTTTGGACCCGCGTGACCGCTACGGTCGCAGGTTCGAATCCTGCCTCGGGCATGTATGTGTGTGATGTCCTTAGATTAGTTAGGTTTAAGTGGTTCTAAGTTCTAGGGGACTGATGACCACAGATGTTAAGTCCCATAGTGCTCAGAGCCATTTGAACCATTTTTTTGTGGATGGCCACTATGCGATTTTGTTTCAGTGATTACAAAATGAAGTTGAATGTACACACTGGGTGGCCAAGGCAGCTGGTTAATGGTGATTCACTTGCAGAAAGGAAATCACTCTACCGAACAGGCTGTAATCCACTCCAGGGAGTCGGTGAGTCAGAATTCTCGTCCAGTGTGGCGCACCTACGTTACGACAAAAACATGACACTGCTACATGTGGAGCACGGTGCTCTGGTGCATTAATGCTGGGTTGGTACACCCGAGGTCTGGGTTCTATTCCCACTTTCTCGGGTGCTTTTAATAGACACAAACAAATCCTAGCCGGCCGGCGTGGCCGTCCGGTTCTAGGCGCTTCAGTCTGGAACCGCGTGACCGCTACGGTCGCAGGTTCGCATCCTGCCTCGGGCATGGATGTGTGTGATGTCCTTAGGTTAGTTAGCTTTAAGTAGTTCTAAGTTCTAGGGGACTGATGACCACAGAAGTTAAGTCCCATAGTGCTCAGAGCCATTTGAACGATTTTTGAACAAATCCTATCCAACTCTGGTTTCACCAAGTGAAGCATGTACGATTGCACTGTCGTTTCAAATTTACATAAAACATGGTGTCCTATCGCTACCAATAAGAGGTTATGTTGGTCCACGACAGAGGCGGAAGTGGCGGCGTGTAGGAGGATGCCACCATTAACGTTTCTTGCACTAGTAATTTTATTTTACTTAATGATCCAAACGTTATGCAAGGCCAAAGTGGAGTTAGTTCATCTGTCATTTGTCTCGTCATTTCAGTTTCAAACATATCGCTACTGCTGAGAAAATTCGATATGTGACGTGTGATTGTACTTAGCTAACAGTCCGATTCTGTGCTGGGTTCGAAATCCCGTCCTATACAACACTTTACGTCACATCACTTCATGCTTAATACTTACATAGACCCACGTGTCATCATGAAATCTCTAATAATACGTTGTTAATGGTAATGATAGACCGATTGCTCCCTGCCGCCGTTGGATAAGCAGCTGAGCAGCAAGTCGTATACTCCTAGCTCACTCATTTGTTACATAGTTTAATTCTTAATTTCTTTGCGTGTTTTTGGTTCTTGCATTGTTTAATTCATAAATTTCGGGCGTATTATAGTATTTGAGAGTGTAGCATCGTGTTTTAGTACCTGAATAGTGTAATTTCGCTTAGTCTCCTTCCGCCGCCGAGCAGTGTCAGCAGTGCGCAAGTAGCAGCATTACTGCATTTACTAGGCAATCTTGTATTTTAATAACCGTTTAAATTTTGTCGATTTGTTTGCGCTCTCTGTAGATTAGTTCAGACGTTCTTAGCAAAACAGTTTTTAGCATGGATAGGGACTGCAACTGCTGTGTTCGGATGCAGGCTGAGTTGGCATCCCTTCGCTCCCAGCTTCAGGCAGTGTTGGCTTCGGTCACACAGCTTGAGGCTGTTGCCAATGGGCATCACTGTGGGGGTCGGGATGGGGGTTTGTCGGGGACGGCCAGCTCGTCCCACGCATCCCCTGATCGGACTACGACTGTGGTTGCCCGGGATACTGCCCGCATTGAGGCTGATCCCTCACCTGTGGTAGAGTGGGAGGTCGTTTCAAGGTGTGGCAGGGGGCGAAAGACATTCCGGAGGGCTGAACGGAAAGCCTCTCCAGTTTGTCTGACGAACCGGTTTCAGGCTCTGTCTCAGGCTGATACTGATCTTCGGCCTGACATGGCTGCTTGTCCTGTTCCAGAGGTTGCCCCTCAGTCTGCAAGATCCGGGCAGTCGCAGAGGGTGGGCTTACTGGTAGTTGGGAGCTCCAACGTCAGGCGCGTAATGGGGCCCCTTAGGGAAATGGCAGCAAGAGAGGGGAAGAAAACCTATGTGCACTCCGTGTGCATACCGGGGGGAGTCATTCCAGATGTGGAAAGGGTCCTTCCGGATGCCATGAAGGGTACAGGGTGCACCCATCTGCAGGTGGTCGCTCATGTCGGCACCAATGATGTGTGTCGCTATGGATCGGAGGAAATCCTCTCTGGCTTCCGGCGGCTATCTGATTTGGTGAAGACTGCCAGTCTCGCTAGCGGGATGAAAGCAGAGCTCACCATCTGCAGCATCGTCGACAGGACTGACTGCGGACCTTTGGTACAGAGCCGAGTGGAGGGTCTGAATCAGAGGCTGAGACGGTTCTGCGACCGTGTGGGCTGCAGATTCCTCGACTTGCGCCATAGGGTGGTGGGGTGTCGGGTTCCGCTGGATAGGTCAGGAGTCCACTACACGCAACAAGCGGCTACACGGGTAGCAGGGGTTGTGTGGCGTGGGCTGGGCGGTTTTTTAGGTTAGATGGCCTTGGGCAAGTACAGAAAGGGCAACAGCCTCAACGGGTGCGGGGCAAAGTCAGGACATGCGGGGACCAAGCAGCAATCGGTATTGTAATTGTCAACTGTCGAAGCTGCGTTGGTAAAGTACCGGAACTTCAAGCGCTGATAGAAAGCACCGAAGCTGAAATCGTTATAGGTACAGAAAGCTGGCTTAAGCCAGAGATAAATTCTGCCGAAATTTTTACAAAGGTACAGACGGTGTTTAGAAAGGATAGATTGCATGCAACCGGTGGTGGAGTGTTCATCGCTGTTAGTAGTAGTTTATCCTGTAGTGAAGTAGAAGTGGATAGTTCCTGTGAATTATTATGGGTGGAGGTTACACTAAACAACCGAACTAGGTTAATAATTGGCTCCTTTTACCGACCTCCCGACTCAGCAGCATTAGTGGCAGAACAACTGAGAGAAAATTTGGAATACATTTCACATAAATTTTCTCAGCATGTTATAGTCTTAGGTGGAGATTTCAATTTACCAGATATAGACTGGGACACTCAGATGTTTAGGACGGATGGTAGGGACAGAGCATCGAGTGACATTATACTGAGTGCACTATCCGAAAATTACCTCGAGCAATTAAACAGAGAACCGACTCGTGGAGATAACATATTGGACCTACTGATAACAAACAGACCCGAACTTTTCGAATCTGTATGTACAGAACAGGGAATCAGTGATCATAAGGCCGTTGCAGCATCCCTGAATATGGAAGTTAATAGGTATATAAAAAAAGGGAGGAAGGTTTATCTGTTTAGCAAGAGTAATAGAAGGCAGATTTCAGACTACCTAACAGATCAAAACGAAAATTTCTGTTCCGACACTGACAATGTTGAGTGTTTATGGAAAAAGTTCAAGGCAATCGTAAAATGCGTTTTAGACAGGTACGTGCCGAGTAAAACTGTGAGGGACGGGAAAAACCCACCGTGGTACAACAGCAAAGTTAGGAAACTACTGCGAAAGCAAAGAGAGCTCCACTCCAAGTTTAAACGCAGCCAAAACCTCTCAGACAAACAGAAGCTAAACGATGTCAAAGTTAGCGTAAGGGGGGCTATGCGTGAAGCGTTCATTGAATTCGAAAGTAAAATTCTATGTACCGACTTGACAGAAAATCCTAGGAAGTTCTGGTCTTACGTTAAATCAGTAAGTGGCTCGAAACAGCATATCCAGACACTACGGGATGATGATGGCATTGAAACAGAGGATGACACGCGTAAAGCTGAAATACTAAACACCTTTTTCCAAAGCTGTTTCACAGAGGAAGACCGCACTGCAGTTCTTTCTCTAAATCCTCGCACAAACGAAAAAATGGCTGACATCGAAATAAGTGTCCAAGGAATAGAAAAGCAACTGGAATCACTCAATAGAGGAAAGTCCACTGGACCTGACGGGATACCAATTCGATTCTACACAGAGTACGCGAAAGAACTTGCCCCCCTTCTAACAGCCGTGTACCGCAAGTCTCTAGAGGAACGGAGGGTTCCAAATGATTGGAAAAGAGCACAGATAGTCCCAGTCTTCAAGAAGGGTCGTCGAG